>NC_050531.1:13327545-13339327 GCF_002922805.2 Oryzias melastigma
TCAGTAAGTTTCGCGGAGAAAATGGGTGTGTGTTTATGTTAGAGTGGGGGCGGAGCTGGCAGAGCAGACTCTTCCTGAAAGGGGCTGTCCTCACTCTGTGACATCAGCATGTGAGAACCTGCTCGAGAGTGCAGGCTGATGGGTGAACAGATCAAAATTCCGCTTTGGGGTTGTTTATAGTGAGGGTTGAACAGTTTAATGCACTAAAAGTAGATTTTTCTAAGTATGGCCTCTTTAGTTGATACCTTTTTATTCAATAATAAACTCAATCTCCTATCGTTAGCATTTTGTAGCATATTGCTGCAAAATAGAGAATTATTTTGTTATCACAGTGGCCATCGTGAACAAAACCCTTATAGTAAAAAGATGAAAATCTACAGCAACCTTTGAATGTTACTTGCAAGGGATACCAAAATTCTCAATCAACAACTGAGCTATATGTTACAACAATAAACCTAATCATATGGAAAGTGAATTGTTGCATCCCTATTGCATACCAGTATGTCTACGTTGGTATCTGACTCATCCTGGTGTGGTATTGGAAAATACTTTGCATAAATTAAATTAAAACTTGACTTGTGAACATACTTAAGAAATATCTGAACATTAAGCTTTTGTTTCACTTTATATTTGCTATTTGTGAATCTATGCATAGATATTGACTGTGTCCAAACATTGTATTATTCTCACACATGTACACTTTGATGGATTAGAAAAGTCTACAAACATTCCTACAAACCAGTTCAAAAAGTAAATAAAGAGAGAAAGGAACATTTGTGTCTGTCTTCTCAATCCTTCACCTCCTCATGTCAGTTCTGCATGCAGGCATTTATGCTATGAGAGTTTCTCAAGTAACACCTCTCGACAGCTGAATTTGAATCCCTTCTTGGGGTCATGTGAAAGAACAAATTTCACAACAGCCAAACAGGATAAAGTACACCTGAAGCCTGTTACAACAAGTTTCATCATATCATACCGCAGCATCGCTTGATGTTTGTGGGTTTTGAATGTTTGATTTTGTATAATTCCCACAGTGAAGAAAAATCCAACTCTCTCTGTAAGGAAAATTTTTCATTAGTTTGAATTGTATATCTCGAGTAGAGTCATGGTCTTTCCTATTTAAAGGAAATAAGGATTCAATAATTTTATATAAAACTCAAAAATCCTAGTGAGCCTTGTTCAGTATACAAAATAATTTGTACTCATTAAAGGTAAATGAAATTGTTAACAAAGATGAGATAAAACATAAAGTAAAACTGTTTTCAGTTAAAAAATAGTGAGTATACAGAAAGATCTGAACCTGCAAAGAACCGTAGTGCGCAAGGTTAAATAGTACATTCCAAAACCGAATTTACTCTGGTCTGTCTGCAGTGCATCTTCATTTTATTGCTTGGGGAGTCTTTCTCGCAAACGTCAGCTAGCTTACGTTGACTCTGTTGCATCTCTGAGTCTGTCCCTCCTCCCACCTGGCTCCCAGAGAAGTGGTTTGTCCTGCCACCCCCATATCGAGTAGCTCATCCCGCTCTCTTCACTAATCCAAAACTTTGGCAATAAGGCCCCGTGCCATCTCCTTCCTCACTGAGTTTTTGTAAAAATTCATGTTTAGTGTCATAAATTGTTTTGTCCGTGTACTTTCAAAATTAAACTTTGTAATTCATTAGGAAAATGGATGAAGTGTGGTAGTATTAAAGTGCCTTATGGCATGGGTACATCCCCTTTAACTTAAAAGGAAGTTTTATTTTGAAAGTACAACGGAAGTTTTTACTTTGAAATCTGCACCTGTTTACCATTTCCCCGGCTTTTTACTGTAAAATTGACACATAGACGGAATGGGCGAACTCGTGCGTTAAGCTTGCGTTCCGTAGCGAGGGACAGATGTCAGACGCAGACATGAGGGAGGCGATGTAAACATGATCAGTGTTCCATTTAAGTGTATCAACACAATAAAATGAAGATGCATCGCAAAGAAGTGTTTTTAGCCTTATTTTTAGGGGGCCATCACCTCCCCACCGATTCTCTGAGCCTGAGGAAGCTCTGCAGTGCATCCACCGACAGTTTGAGAGGCGCCACTCCCAAATGGCGGGATCCCCGATCCCTATTTAAGGTCTATGTTGGACCTGTTTTGTTCGTGCTCTTTCACACAGAAAGACTAAAAGCTTCTCGGCCGTCTTACCTTTTACTAGTTTGTACAACCCTAATCCTAATAACTTGTAGAAAAACTTGTATTTACCCCCTTTAAGATTAATGTCAACACCTTTACCTTGGACGTAATACATGTGCAGAATTACAGGCTTCTGCTTACCTTATTTGATGTGAATTCAGACTTTGGTCATGCCATGGAAAGGATGCTGACACCCACCTAAAAATCTACTTCCTCATCCCGGATGAGGCCCCAAATGGTTGAGGTAGCCCTCTGCTATCCTCCCCGAGTTGAATGATGAGGAAGAGAGTTACAAAAAACCTTGTTTGGAAAATGAATCAATTTATTGAAAAAGATCAAAGGCTATTAAATGTTGGAATAAAGTTGTACGGAGCTCCGGGTGTTAAGAAGGATGCATTACTGACCAACCTGGAGCTCTGTATAACACACCAGATACAGATCAGTGTAAATTAGCCTTGATTATTGACTACTGATGTGGGGAAACTATATGACAAAGAAGCTACGGCAAGTTTCAAGGGATGGCCAAGTCAAAATTTGCTTTGTAGGCAAGCTGTACAATACTAATGGACAGTTAGTTGAACCAAAGGGGTTATTAATCAATATTTCCTGAAAAATAATTGTATATCATGAATATGTTGTGACCACTAAAAACCATACTTACTGTTCTGATTTCATAAAAAAGGGCATTTTTTCTGCTGTTTTGTTAACTGAAAGTCCAATGAAGTACTCACCATGAATTTGAATAGTACTTGGATTTATCACGTTTTCTGTAATCATGGATACTTGGGATTGAAGATCCCACAGTTACATAATAAATAGAACTAAATACATATGTTGCAGGTTTGAAGGCAATAGAAAGATGCAGAGATTTTAAGGCTCAAACACATGGAATGAGTATGCCATCAACGGAGTTCCACGTTTTAATTCTGTTAATGCCAACCCTGGACTAGAAGGGAATTGAAGTGCTAAAGCACTGACATAGGAGCCAATCACATTAAGCCATAGTTTGAACAGTTAAGACCTCTAACCGGAAAAACAGCTTTAAGTTGGAAAATGTGTGTAAAGGACTGAGTCAAACCCGAGATTCAACACCTCATTTGTCTTCGTCCCTCTTCCAATGGAACAATGGCTTTTGTTTAACCCTGTTTGATTTCCCTCTTAGCGCTGATCCCCTGACGAAGAGGCTATTATTGAGCCTCTCAGAGAGGCATGTTTCAGTAACGAGCGATCACTAATAAAGGCTTTGATGTAGGATTAATTACACTCCAAATTGAATGTCTAATTGCTTTTATTCCCTGCCGATGAAATATGCTCTGACTGCCACTTCAATGCCATCTGCTGTAATTAGTAAAAGAGAGACAGGGAGGAGATGGGGAGGAGGCCAGGGTGAGAGATGGATTGTTAGGTGTAATAGATAAGACATTTTTTTGTTAACTAGACTTCAAGCCTTTGTCCCATTTCCAAAGTATTGCTTTCGAATCTCAAATATGCATCTTTCTCACCTTGTTCCCACTTTTCCCTCGCCTATCTACCCTTCTGTTCACTCCTGTAGCCATCTCTTCCACCTCTGACAGATAAAAAGGGGTTATCAGTTTCCCCTTGCTAATTATTTCCGCTGATGACTTCAGGCAAACACATTAGCTAATTGCATTTGAGCTGCTCAGACACTGCTTGATTGATAAAGTGCATATGATGCTGAATCATTAAAAAGTTTTGGGGTTATTTATCTTAACTGACAGTGCAAATAAACATTCACATATACACAGAGGGATGCAGAAATGACAGTGTGATTAATACAATGTTTTAAGAAATTGTTGCTGATCTTGTTAAAAAATTATAGATTTCTTTTCACTGTTTTTATTCTGTCGTGTTTAATTACTGCAAGACATTTGGTTAATGATGCTTCATTTAATGTATGTTGCAATAAAGACGAGTTTCATTTATGCTTGGCAATGAAAATAACAATTGTGGTTTATTTTTTATTTTATTTTCCACACAACAGGTCTTACATCATATAAAGGTTGCACCAAACTACAGTATCAAGTGAGAAAAAAAGAGTCAGGGAGTCAACCACATTCACAGTAACTCTAGAACTTGTTTATTACATGCTACAAGTTAGCCACGTTAGAAGTGTTAGCATGTTCACAATAACTAACTCCCACCCTTGTTTTTAACATATAAAAAACAGACAAATACTGCTTAAATAAACTTTACTGTGACTATATTAACTACCAACATTATTAGTAACACGTAAGGAAAAAACACTCCACAAGATGCTAGCCAAATTAGAAGCATCTATCTCTCAACCTTGTTTGCAACACATAAAAAACAGATACCACAAAAACAAACATTACTGTAACTACGCTAGCTCCCATTGTTGTTAGTAACACCTTAGAAAAATCAGTCTGACCCCCACGACACGCCACATTAGTAGAATTAGCAAATTAGCATATAATACCTCTAACACCTAAAAAACAGTGATGCTTTTAAAACAGGCGTTACTATGTCTACGCTAACTCCAAAAATTGTTAGTAACGGAAAGAAAAAACAGTCAGACACCACACGATGTTAGCTGCATTAAAATATTCACAATAACACCCAACCAAATATTTTGATAGGACACCTTTTGTCGCTCTGACATCAGTGAACACAACCAAAATTGATCCACAATATATTCAGTGCTCCGGATTATATGGCACACTATTAATTTGGGGGAAAAAAAATACACATATATATATATATATCAGGCTTTTAACCCTAGAACACTTCCACTATAAAAAGTTAAACCATCACTTTTGCCGGGTATTTTTTACCCGAGATAAAATACCCCCCAAAAAAGTATTTCACATCAAAAATAGATCACGATATGACAACACATAATACATTAGAGTAGTTTTCTCTTATTTCAAACTGTGCTTTATGCAACAAAGTGGGAGGAAAAAAGTATTGGAAGATCCTAAGAAAATGCTTGAAAATGACTGGAAAGTTGGAATTTCAGAAGAAAATATTCCTAAAAAAATAAATAATTATACTGTACACTTTTCCTTTGGTCCTTCCTGGGACAAGACTTTAACCCGGATACCCATGACACTCAAAAATGCAACAAATTTAAAATAATGTAAATGCTTTTACTCAGGTGAAAATCACCCAGAGATAGTGCTTAAGGGTTAAGTGGACCTTTTAGTGCAGAAAATATGGCAGTTTTAACAGGCAACTACAGTGAAACATGAAGTGCTCAGGATCTCACAAGTCTTTAAAAAACCAGATCAATGACAAAAGATGCATTACCTTCAGGCCATTCTGGGATAAATTATATTAATTAACTATAATAATTTTACCTTTCAGAATGAAGGTTTGATAAAAGTAGTTGGATTTTAAGGTTTGAAATTAAGTAAATTTAATCATTAAAATATTTGTTTTTCCCTTAAGTTGTTTTTTGATGTTTACACCATTTTTTGTTCATGCTGGGATTTAAAAACAAATCTACACACATTTCAGTGACTATAGAAATCAACATTAACCATAACAGACACTATATTTAGATAATATGGCTGTGTTCATTTAATCATGTAACCTATTATTGAGAAAAAAATCATTATCAAAGATATGAGGCTCCATGATAACAAAGCTGTAGCTTGTGCAGAGAGCCAAAAGATGAGACTCAATGCCATTATGTTGCATAATGGAATTACGGTCTTGATTTTGAATTAGCATGCCAGTGAAAGGAAGTGTGGCAGGTGCGCTTTGTAGCAGCACACTGCTTCTGTCTGATAAGACAATGACACAATATGACGAGAACCAACGCTGGTTGGCAGCAATTGTACTCATAGAAAAGATGACATAGTTGTCAATACCCAATGCTCTTTGTGTGTGTGTGTGTGCACACACACACGTGAGTGTAAATGTGTGTGTTAGAAGGACTCCCTAAGGATCAAATGGCTTTAAGCAACACAAGCGGCTGATCAATACATCAATATTCAGCTTAGGAGGTCTGACAATGCTGCGGACGTTTGATGCACACACTCACAAACCCTCAAGCATTGCGCATTAAGGCACAGAGATACACACAAACACGCACACGTCAGGGTCTGCTGTATGTGACCCTTGGCTAATCAATTTTCTCGCCACATGATAGGGACGCCACGCGCCGCCATCATCGCAACTGCATCATTAGAGAGTGACACACAATCAAACACACACACATGCATGAAAACACACACAATTATAGGCATTTTGAAAGATTATAGTCAATAAAGATGGATTTCATTAATATGATATTCATCCAGTGGTACAGACAGATACAATATCATGTGCACACATATATACACAAATTTGTGTTCTCTGACTTTGCTGTCAAAAGACCTGGATGTATGTCACCTTATGGCAGTGTGTCTTTTGTTATTCTAATGAGGGACTGAAACAACGGTATGGAGACCAGAATAGATAAAGCTGTGATTATCCGACAGTCCACGCTCTACACAGAGTGATTAGTCACAGTTTGGGCCTGGTAAGTCAGATAGCGCACCATGTGCTCGTGTTCCGTCTTGTATAATCCATGAGGTTGTGGTTACACAAAAGGAGTTCAGTGGAAGGGAGGGCTTCTTTCTATACGTCAACTGCTGTAATGAGTGAGAAATTGTTTTCAGCTGAAATTAAGTTTACTTTGATGTTGCCAATTTTGCCCCTA
Organism: Oryzias melastigma; assembly: GCF_002922805.2. NCBI lineage: Eukaryota > Metazoa > Chordata > Actinopteri > Beloniformes > Adrianichthyidae > Oryzias > Oryzias melastigma. Next base: position 13,334,394 of record NC_050531.1, read on the forward strand.
ATTGCCAAGTCGTGCTATGAGGTGAATGCACAACTTGACTCCGCTGAACTCAAACCCCCATCCTTTCTTTCCCTGTTGCCCACACATAAACATGCACACACAGCCGACACTAAATACCCTCCCGTTCACGAGCCCATCCAGTGAAGAAAACATAATTTAACTGCATATCTGGCAAACATGATTCAATTACACAGAGACATTTAAACCAATCACTCCCATGGTTTTTGTTCATATCAGTGACATCATTCTGACCATTTGTGGCACCACTTAAGCAGTAATGAGCCAAATGAAAACGGAAATGTGGCACTAAGAACATTACAACAGGCTATGGAGGGTTAATGAGTTAAAAGGGAGGCTCTGTTTTTATTGTTAGAATTAATCAACTCTTACATGTCTGGCAAACAGATCAAGGCTGCTTCAGCTGTTTTTGAAAATCAAGTCTTTTTGAAAGCTTACATGTAAAAGTCCTTTTGATGATTAAACCTGCTTTTGGTAAAAAAGAACAAAAAAATAAGGGCTTTAGGATAAAATTAAGCTCAATAAGCATGTATATTTGAGGGGATTTTTATACACACAGAAAATAAAGTATCTGGTATTTTTTTGTTTTTTCTGTCTGTGTGTGTTTAATGTTTCCATACTTTCATGCTCGAAAACATGTTTAAGCCTGGCAAAACTTTTCTTTTTTGTGCTCAACATCCTGCTTTGTGTTGCATGTCTTTTTCTTATTTGGCATTCAGAAAAAATGTTTTCTTTATTCCAACTATGTGTTTGTGAAAATGTCTTTGAAATGCCATAGAAATGCTTTTTTTTTAAATAATTCTTCAAAATGGCGATACATCAGTAAAAAACACGTGTAATACAGTTCCATTCCCCCATAGACATACACCCATTCACACACTGATGGCGGCTCCGATGCCTAATGCTGACACCCAACCTATAACCACCAGGAGCGACGTGGGGTTCAGTGTCTTGTCTCAGGACACTTCAACACATGGTCAGGGAGGACGGGGACCGAAACATGCGATCTTACAATCAGGGGTCAACTTCATCACAGCTGCCTCAAAAGCAGGTAATACTTGTTTTTATGTGTCCTGCTTCAATTTGCCCAGTGAAATCAACAACGGCTTCTACAGTCGTTAAGAAATGGCAGACATATTGAACTCATCTGAATAGGACCAAATTAAGTTTGGCAGTTTGTCGAGATTTTGCAGCCAGCAATTAAATTCTTGGCTTAAAATAAGGTAAAGACTTTGTAATTGCAATCTGAACTCTTCAGTAGATGTAGTGTGATGCTGAGGTGGCACCTCAGTCCCTATAATCATGAGGTTTGTCAAACATAAATTGACATAAAGTACTGTGACAATTGGCAATCCCACGGTCTGAAAATTACCTCAATCATATACCAACTTTATAAGTTAGAAATTAAATGGATGGAATCTTGAATAGTTGTGTAAATGGCGTATACTTATATAGTGCTTTACTACTGTCTTTGAAGGCCCAAAGCGCTTTACAGTCACAGTCTCATTCAACCATTCACACACTGATGGGGACTTTACAGCTGAACACTGGCGCCAACCCATAGCCACCAGGAATAGCATGGGGTTCAGACACACATTCTCACTCCCAACTTGTCATATATGGACATATGGTTTGTGCCTCCTCAACCTCTTCCTCCACAACTCGTTTTTGTACGTGCCACTAAATCACGAGTCTCTAATCCTCCAGATGCGGAACCGGACGCTGAACCAGTATCCCGGCAGTTGTGAACCCCTGACAAGTGGCCCTCAGACCGGTACCACTTCCTGGCCCGGAGGCTTGACCCCTGATTCAATTGGAACAGCTATAATGTCAAAAAATAACAAATTGGGGACACCCAAAACCTCGAAAAGTGACGTGGAGGCAGCCCGAACCATACTTCTATGCATGACGAGTTGGAAGTGAGAGTGCGTTGGGTTCAGTGTCTTACCCAAAAACACTTCACCACATGGGCGTGCAAGGCGGGAACCGAACCTGCAACCTTTATATCAGAGGTCAAATTAACATAATATACTAGAGACAAAGTTATGTTGGATTTTGGGTGGTAAACAGAAAAAAATGAGTCAAAACACTCATCAAAGCACATACTTTTAAAACTATCAAAAATATCAATTAAAAAATTGCAACAATAACAGCATAACACCTGTGTAACATTATAGAATTAAGCCTATTTTTACATAAAAAGGTTTAAATATGTCAAAAGGAGATAACACTCCAATCATGAATAAAATACATACACATAAAAATATATTAAATGTAAACACGTATGTATAAAATACATGTATATAATTCTTGCCTTTTTTGACTACTCACAACAGGGCAAAAAATATCCTTCACACTTTTTAAATAAATGAAGTGACATATAAAAATCTTTCTTCAACACTTAATTTGAAAAGAATAAATGTGCTTTTCTTTTATTGGAATTTAGGAAAAAGCAAACACAAACAAACAAAAAGGCATTCTAAAGTACTTCTCTGTTCACATTTCGTTTCTGCTATATCACATTTTTGTATCAACAAAACCTCTAACCTTAGAGAGATTCAAAAAGGAAAAAAAAAAAAAAACAGACAAAGCACATGATGCACAACTCTTAGCCTCTAATTGGGTTTATGTAAGCTATATGTTCACAGAGACATTGTGAGCCTTGATGCTTTCTTCTCAATTTTTCGTGGACAAAACTCTAAGGCACTGAAACATCAATGCTTTTCAGTTTCAGTACATCACATGTCCAATCACATGGCTCCTTTCACTTTAAAGTTCTATCAAAAGATTTCCTTTGATACGCCTTGATGTATGGGTCAGCATGTACTCAGGTGAAAAAGAAAAGTCTAGGCTTTTCAAACTTCACACTTCTCAGCTGAGACCGCTTCTCCATTCATACGCATTTGCTTGGAATTTTGTGAAACAGGGCCGGATATGATATAGGTTTCTTTTTTACTTCTTTTTGGTACGGGTTTTCAATCAGAGAAATGGTTTGAAGTTGACTGCTTCCTACGGTGGCCCTGAAGTTCAGAACACAGTAACAAATCTCTCAATGGAAAAACAAGTGAAAGATCAACTAAAAAAGCTAAAGATTGCATTTTTTTTTAATTAAAACAAATAAAAAAAAGCAAAATCAAAATGAAGTAAAATCAAAAATATCAGAAAACATTTGTAATTTCCAAAAATCAAAATTAAAGATTAAAAGATGAAACACAATAGAAAACTGGAAAACGTAGGTACTATGGGACATCACTGATTAGATGATGATGTTTGATTTTTGACATTTGAGTTTTTTCAAATGCGTCTTTGTTCACTTACAAATAAAAGGTGTATGATTAGTTCGGAGTATATCTGGAATGCCAAAAAACTTTGAGTTAAAATGATCATCATCCAATCAGTGATGTCCCATGATGGTACCTACGATGGCCAGTTTCTGGAGAAAAAAAACATTTTGGAAAACAAAAGTAAATCCCAAAAATCAGAATAAAATATTACAAAAAATGGAAGAAACTGGAAAAGATTGGTACTGTGGACATCCCTGATTAGATGACAACATGTATCCATCCTTTCAGCAGAAAGTTAAATGGAATGAGGCAATGACACATCAAAAATCCAACATAATCTTTTCTGGGAACTTATTGTGTTAATTTTTTAACATTTCATTGTGACTTGTGGAAATAACTTGTGTTTTCTGAAACATTTCAGTTTTATTCAATTATAATTTATTTTTAGGAATTGATTTTTTATTTCTGAATTTTTATTTTGATTAAAACATAATTTCTTGTTATTATCATTTTTTAAATGAATTGTCATTGTGATCTTTCATTTGTTTTTACATCAAAATTATTTATTTCTAGGTGGGATTTGCTTGAAAAATTTGAGTCAATATCAAAATCACGACATTTTTAGATGAAAAAAATAAAAAGTACAAAAAAAAAGAATGTAGAAAGAAAAATGTGGAATGGACAGTTATTATTAGTCCTTGTCATAAATTAAAGTTTTTTTTTTCAAAGGCATACTTCATTTTTGAACACAAGTTAAACCATTGTAGCATTTCGTTCTATCCTTGAAAGTCGTCTTACATCATGCACTTATATTCGACTCTGTTTCTAAACTGCAGTGATATTCACTATAATTACAGCCCAAAAGTGAAAAAAAGCTAATATCAATAGAATTCTGAAGCCAAACTTGTTGCTCCTCATGTATTTCCACCATTGCAACAACCAACATTTTGTAAGTCCTCTATTACTCTTTTCTAAAAATCACAGAGGATCTAGCCAAGAAAGTATGGATTGTATTATCCATAATATGTCCCCTTTCATGTATTAATCAAGTCTATTGACCTCACTTTCTTTCTGCATGCCTCTCCGGTTGTTTGTTTGCTATTACAGCCGAGTGTGTTGCTTGGTCAATAGCTTACCTCTATCTACATTTAAACAATGAAACTATCAGCTAGGTAACAAGAGTGGGGACAGCAGCTCAATACGGCTATGAGAGGTCTCCAATAATCAGCTGGGCTGGAAGCAGACGGGGACGTGGGCAAATACAAGCATGTGATATTGACAGCTGCTGGTTGCTTTCAATCAGGTTCCATGCACTGACAGGGAAATCGGCTGCACTCTGCATGGACTCTGAGTGATCACTGATGAAGACATCAGCTGGGGGAAAAAAGGGACGTCAACCGTGGGCAGAGTGTGCGTGTGGGTGGATTGTGTGAACAGGCGATAAATCTTTTTTAAAAGCTGGCACTTATTTAAAGAAATTTGGAACCTTTTTTTTTTCTCCTCCAAGCTGTCAAGAAGAGTGGCACCACCTGGAGTGAGAAAAATGACCAATGAGTTCGCAGAAGAGAAAAATGATGACAAAAGTGCCCTGCAAAGTCTGTTGTCAGTATCATCAAGTTTAAAAAATAACCA
>NC_050531.1:13339371-13339770 GCF_002922805.2 Oryzias melastigma
GACACTTTAACTGAAATTGTGAAACCATCTTGACAAAAAGATGGTTGGAGAGTTTGCTCTAATATTAACAGAGCAAACATTCATTTTTAAGTATAAATATATATAATATAAAACTAAATGTGATAGAGAGATAAATAAAATGGAAACTGAGACATTGACAAACAAGAAAAGCAATAAATGAATCTAAATGGTTTTTGAGAAAAAAAACGAGGAGAAACAAAGTGTTTTTACTGACGCACAAAGTTTTCTTGCTCACTGTTGGTCACATTTTCGAGCACTTTATTTTGAAAGAAATCCCAATAAAAGAGGAAAGTACTGCACTTGAATATTTCTATACTTTTTCTTCATTATGTTAATAAAAAGCTTTTGTTGTTGAAAAAACAAGCTAATCCTTGCTTA
>NC_050531.1:13340097-13354533 GCF_002922805.2 Oryzias melastigma
AAATGTCATAAGAACATGTTAAAAACACCAAAAACACAATTTTTATGAGAATCTTCTATTACCAAATCATGTTTTAAATGTTCTGGAATTGACTAAAATATTTTACATTTTTTTTACTAGTTTTTGTGTTTTATTATTATTATTTTTTTTATATTGTTTTACCTTGTTTGTTTTGCATAAAAAAATGTCCATCTTAAGTCTTACAGCCACTGACTGTGAACTGGAGGGGGCTGCCTTTCAAAACTGAAGTGATGAGATCAGTTCAAATCTGACTGCAGCACACAAACATTCATGTACACAAACACAGACACTCATACACCTACAGACACACTTCAAACCCCAGTGGGTTTGAAACTGCTGCCAACACATCATTTACATAATCAGTTCTTGTTAGAAGCTGGGCTCCCTTGTTTGAGTAAAATATGCTTAACCTCTTCACACGCAGACGCTCACACCCCCACGTGCACACACACACCCAAATCCACACCCACACACACGTTAAAAAGCAAACCACACAAGACTGTGCTTGGGTAGTGCTAAGGTCAGAAGTAAATTGACTGGGGGCAGAAGGCCTCACAGCTCCAAGTTTATGGAGACAAATTAATTAGTAAATCATGCAACACCGGGAAGTCAACAGATTATAAATGCAGCTCATATCTATACCAATAGGATGTGTAAATGACTAAATATAATATTACTGCTACCCATTTTTCTGCCTCGGAGCAGGGGTCAGTAAAGTGGAAAGGATGCTGTCTGAAAGGGATGATAGTATTAAAATGTATGGTAACCAAATTTACCTACATTTATTTATTCATTTTTTAATTTAATATAAAGAAACTTATATATTTGATTCTAAACAAAACATCAATTTCATAAATTTAAATTGACAATTTTTACATGTATTTTTTTTGTGGTAAAAAATCATCAAAGTAATGCAAAAACCCATAAATGAACTACATGATTCAATTTTGTCAACATTTTAGAATCCTTCACAAAAAAAAAAAAAAAAGACTTTTATGTCACTTTAAAAACGATTGTTTCCAGTATTTTGCAATCCTGTGCCGACTTGTCAGTAGCGAAGAAACTCCCACCACCGCTCAGGCAATGATGGGAGAACAGTTGGCAGCTTGGGGGCCTAAGGCCAACGCCTACCATATGGCAGACGCTGTAGTACCGCTGTGTCATACCCTGGCAAGTTTTAACGACCAATTAGGCTCATTAGGCCTTGATTAGAGATGGTGAAGCCTAGGGGACAGAGGAGGGGGAGGCAGGGGTGTAATGATGATGACTTATCAAAAGAATTGTCAGGAGAATGAATCAGTACTGATGTTCTTTCCTGCTTGACAGATAGCAGGTTCTTGTCTTTAGGTAGAATGGCAGTTCAAAGTTAATGTTTTACGGTTTATGGAATTAACTGCAGAAAAAAGAAAACATGAAGAAGTTTTTTCTTTTTTTTTATCTATTTGGTGCATCTGTTCCCAGTTGTCTTTTAACTATGCAGTTTTTAGGCAAAATCAAAAAACCTTTTTAAGACATTTTCTGGGCTCTCTAATCTCCCAGCATTCCTTTGTTTACGTTCTCTCTTGCTAGCTAGCATAGAGAGATGCCGAGCACTTTTCTTTCCCTGGGTGTGCTCTGAAGTTCAGAAGTTTACATTTAAATGTGCGTAGTCCAATGACCTTTTGCTTTAACATGACCCTTTTAAAGTTAGTAAACTGATGTGTATTTCCGAGTGCTAGCAGCTCAATGCTAACATAGCTGACCGGCGACTATTGATGACGTCATTGAGTGGGGGTGGCATACGAATTTGAAGATGCTATTTTTCCATATCTCTCTTTGGAGGGCTAAATATAGGGGTAGGAAGAAGCTGTTAAGTAGGGGAAAGAATTCAGATTTGGTCTTAGAATTGGTGTGGAGACCTGCTGATTTTTCAAACCACAGGTCATCTGGTCCTTGTCCATCACGATTTGAATAAATAAATATTCAGAAACACAGTTTGAATCTTAAATTCTTTTAAATATGTCCTCTATCATGAGAAAAAAAATGCTACAAGAACATGATAAAAACCCCAAAAAATAATTTTAATTGGTGTGTAAGTAAAGTCTAGGAAAGTGTTAAAGCGTATCTAAAAATGTGTAATAAATAAATAAATTGTGCTGTTTAGATGATTGTTTTAGCCCTTGATCCATATTTGTAATTAGGTTAAGGACTGAAGGTAAATACTGGTCTTTTGCATGGAAGTTGTGCACCCTGCTGACATCCCATCAGTCATTGCCTCTATTTTCTCCGATGTTTCATATGTTTATAGCATAATGCAACTTTTTTTTCATTTTTTTATAGCCACTTTTGACTGAAAAACCATATTTGCTCAGCAGTCTCATCTGGTTTAACTCTGATTGCCTCAGTGGGGTGGCAACATATCCATATTATTAAGATTCACTCAGGACTGTCAAGTAATAATGGTAACTAAGGACGTAATACAGGTGAGGCCTTAAAAACCAGTTTAATTGCATGTGTTAGAAAAAAGTGCAGGAAAAAGGAAGCCTGTTATTTCTATTATATCAACCTTCAAAGGTAAAATGTTCATTCAAAGTATTAAAATACAATACAATCTGCTCAAGAATAGGTGATGAAATAGCAAAAGAGCATAGAATAAGACATGAAGGAGGTAAAACTGAGCAAAAGGGGGAAAGTAATTGACTCAAATGGTCAAGACAGAGATAAAAAAACAACCACAAAATAGAAGATTAAAACAACCATATTAAAAAAGAGGTTTTCATGTTTTGACACGACATCTGAGTATTTTTTTTTAATCCGTGTTTATGTTATTGTTTTATTGTACATCACTGGCTTGACCTAGCACATGTTCATGCACGTTGTAAAAAATCAAGAGCCACTAACTGCCAATCACAATCATCTCTGCGCATTTAGCTGCAGCGAGTGTTTTTTTGTGAGAGTACACTGCAGAGGATTACAGCACTAATGATAATTCTACATATGGTGGCTGCAAAACCTGCTTAAGCACCAGGATACTGAATCCAATCTAACGATGATAATCCTTTTTCCATATGAAGAATTAATGTCAAATGTAATGCAGTGGTCGAAATGAGATGTTTGTGACGGTATAATAGTAGGAGACGAGATGTTTACCAATCACTCAGTGATCGACAAACACATCTTTATCAAATCGTCTTTAGAGACATTTGATAAAAATTTGCATCAGCCGCTTCTGTCCTCCAGCTGCCAAAATTGTTGTCCTTTTTTTCCCATCTAAAAGTAGCATTTTTGTGCTCTCTTCTTTATTGTGTGAAGTCACCCTGCACTAATCCTACAATGTTGTTATTAAGCTCAAGGCCCTGGAAATGGACAGGATGTAAGATATGCAGAGTGCTCATAAACCAGATTAGCACTGACACACCCTCACAAACATTGTCCCTACATTCATATTCTATTTATATATATGCTTCACTGAACGTGGTATTCAGCTGTTTACTGTCTTTGTGTAAATATGAGGAAAAAAAAAAACAAATTAGATGAAGTAACAGCTACATATGAAAAGGGTTGGGGGGAAAAAAAAAGAGGCAGATGCGTAAAAGCATTTTTAGGGGATGCTGAAAGTGCATGCTGGGAAAAAACAAAGAAAGATACATGATAGAAATGGGGGATGCTGTTATTAACGGCATCACACAATGATAAAGCACACAATGATAAAGCTGATGGAGTGCAGCGGGGCACAGTTAAAATTCAGGTAGAGAAAAAGAGAATGGCAGAATTGGAAAAAATGGAATCGTAAGGAGCTTAGCCCCTTCCGGGAGAAAAAAAAAAACAAGAGGCAGAGAAAGATTGCAGAAAGAGAGGGAGAGAGCACCAGATCCAGTGTTTGACATTTCACCTTGCTCAGTTGATAAGGGGTGTCACCCTCTGGTCCTGAGGGCTTTGACTGCTTTCTACACTCATCACCCCTCCCCAGGAAAGGAAACTATTGATCAACCAGACAGCACTACCTTCACTTGTTTGTGTGTGTGAGAGAAAGACTGTGCACGTGGGTGTCAGCTTTGCTGACAAGTGGGTAACAGTGTGTGTCTGTGTGTGAGTATGGATGAACTTTCTTTTTTTACGTCATAGACCTTCAGTAACAGAATCTGCATAAACTGAACATAGAATTAGAAATAAAAGATGTGCTCATTCCAGAAATGGAGGAACTTTGGGCTTCAAAATTCACGAAAAATAAACTTTCATTTTTCTGATTTTCTGCTATTCATCAAGTATCCTTAATTAGCTCAGCTTACAGATCATTTGTGCAATTTATTTCTATTACATTTTATATTTGATTATTTCTAAATATTTCAACTTTATTAGCAGCAAAGTCAGTTAGATATTTAAGACAGAGTGTGCATTTTGTGGTACAAGCACCAAATTTGGCATGGGTAGAAAAATCCAAAATGGCAGCCATTTGTTAAAGATGGCGGCCGTACACTCAAATGTTACTCATATTTGCCCCAGTCATAAAAAAAATACAAAATATGGTCTTTAAAATTGAGGGGTATCTGCAGAATTCTATTAAAATGTCTCATGGCTAACATTCTTTTCAGGAAAAATAGGATCTTAAGGTAAATCTTGCCAAATCTGGTTCTTGTAGGACAACATAAAAGATTATTTTAATAACCGCCTCCTCTATGCTACCATGTTTTTGCAGCTAACAGCGTTGTAAACCTCTGCTAATATTAGCTTTCTCTCAGGAGTAGAAGCTAGTCGTTTAGCTGGCTGTTACTGTTGACCAAGAGGACAAACTTACTTATGTCAATAAGCAAAACATAAATAATTGTCATATTATCCTGATTATATTCGTAACATGATGTCATGCTTTTGAATAGAATGAAACATTCAATTTTGTTTCACCATGTTGAAAAAATATGGAAAATAAAGGAGAGGAGACACTTTAGCTACTTTAGTTTGGAGAACTGCTTGATGATGTCACACATCCAGCTTATACTGAGATTCTCTGTAATTTTCTGCTTCTACTATGCTTTGAAGATAATAGTGAGACATCAATGAAGCAAATATATATTTTTAAATTTAATTTTAACAATTCAATATTTAATTTGGTCATTAGAGGGTGTGGTAAAAGTGGAAATAATGTATTTTCGGGGCTACACCAGAGATATTTGGTGCTTTTAAAACTATTATTTTGTAGATTTGATCTCAAGACAATTAAATGTAGTCAGAAACATTGTATTTTAGTATTTTATATGTGGATTATTTGAAATATAAAGGGACGGGGCACAAGATGTTCTCCAATTCTGGAGTGACCCTTATAATATCTTTTAGTGCTTCTCATTGACATCTTAAGGTTCTGTATTTTTAGATGAGTAAGAAAAATAAACGGCTAAGTACAGGACATACAATTAAAACACTCAAATGCTCATTGCGGGGGACGAACATCTTCACATGTCATTAACTCAGATGTAGGCAAATAATTATCAGTAATTTTGCCATAGTCCGCTCAAGCAGGTAAATGACTACCAAATAAAACTTAACCAAAGCACAGGGGCATCACAAATATGTGTAAAGGTTTTAATAAATACTTTTTCCGCTATTTCCACTTCAAGCGCATCCCTAGTGCAAATACTCAAGCGAAGTATTCCATCTACTTGAAAACCGTGTTGTTGTCTCAACTATCTTGGACCCACTTGTCGGGATCGGAAATGTCAGGATTTCTTCCCATCAGCCCCGCCTTAAGTTTCCGAGTGTTCCAGCCGTTCATGGGTTTATCCTTCCGTGATGACTCTTCTCTCCTTTTCTTTTCGGGTTTCGGCTGCCTGAGGCATTCACTTAGCAGTTCATCCCTGGTGTCTGCCTCCCAGATGTTCTACTGGATCTTTATAGATTCCTGTGGAACAGCTGTTTTGATGTTCGCTTGTCTTCTTGTCTACAGTGTCAGGGGCTGAAGAGTGAGGCAAGGATTGGGGGAAACCCCTGAATAAATTGTGATTAGCTACCTTTTATTAGCAATAAAAGTTGTTCCTTGTGGGTAGGTTGTTGTAAGATGTACTTTTGCAGGTTGATTTTGAAACATCGCCTGTTGTCTTGGATTCAAGAGGATACCTGGGTTTAGTCAAACATTTTACAATCCTGTAAGGTCAGAGAGTCAATGTCTCACTCGACTCTGGAACACAGCCTGATGTCATCAATCTAGAAGTAGTGACTCATAATTGCTTCACTTTGAGACCAGTAACTCTATATATGTAGCTTTGGGTCATGGCAGGACCTGGAGTAATCCCACTTTTCATACCAGTGAAACCTTCTTGGCCGACTGCCATCGCCATGGTCACTGGTTTTTGTTTTTGAACATTTCTCTTGTTAGCTCTCAGATTCACTAGCCGTATGGAATTAGTCGTGTTGAGTTTATTTTTCTAAGCACTTTTTTTCCCGTATTAATCAGTCTCAGCAATCTATTCCGATCCTTTTACAAGAATACCCCTCCAATGTCAAAGGTTAAACGTGATATTTACTCTCATGGCTTCTTCTTCTTCTTTAGTGCATCCTCTCAAAAAATGTCTTCACAAAAGCCTTGAGTTTTTGTTTGGCCACTTCCAGTGCCTCAGGTATGAGGGAGTTAATTGTATTTCCGAGGAACTTCTTCCTTCATCGCTTCTTGCTTTTCCTCTAACTCTTGTAGCTGGCTTACTTACTGCCAAGAAATATCATCCATCAATTTTCCATAGGTCCTGAAATAGAAAAAGTGATGGATGTTCCTTTCTTTGCCCGGAGAGAATATGTTGTGACGTGGTGAAATTGCACAGTTTGCATGGTCAGCAAGTAGGTATTTGATTATTAAACTTTCAGTCCTGGGTAACAGCAGATGATGGGCCCAGACAGTTGTGGTGTTTCATGACATTCTAAATAGTTGTCCAAAAATATATACGAAATGTGACCATATACTGAAGGAAAAACTGTTTATTTAAGGCCTCTACTTAGAAAATGACTGTTAATGCAGAATTTTTCTCCAATGTTAGTGTTAAAAAATAGAATTGGCAATCATAATAATATGACTACCTTGAAAAAAAGTGAAATGCTAGATCATAATTATATTTTTATTATAGAATTTTTGCATTTAAATATTTAATTTTCATCAAATATAAATTTGGGGTTGATGGTTTATTCAACTTAAAAATTAAATTTGATAAAAACTAATATTTTTAAATATAAAAAATTGATCCAATGTTTCACTTTTTACAGTGATATGTCCAAGTATCAAAATTTGCAACATTCAAATTTGAAAGCAAATATTTACTTAATGCTATTTAAATTTACACCTTAACACAAGTAAATATTATATTTATTATTATCTTAAATTTTCAATTTTTCTGATATAAAAAGCAAGTTAGCCATCACTTTCTTTAAATTGGCCACTCCTTAATACCGTTGGATAATCCAGTATTTGTATAATAACAAAAAAAATTCAATAAAAAATATGATTATGATGACAAATCAAGTAGTAAATTTATTTGAAATGTATTTTTTGTTCTTTTTAACACACAATTCGGATACTGACAGATTTTATTTGGCTTCAAAGATGACAGTTGTCACTCAGAAACACACATCGTAGCCTTTCGTTTACTCTCTGGGAATATAGATAATCACATATTTGAGGAAAAAATGTTACAGAGGTATAAAAAGGGAAAAGTGTTGAATTAAAATGTCAAAGTAAAATGGAAACCACTTAAAAAACAGATGCAATCAAATGCATAAAGATATCCTGGCTCTCTTAAGTGATAGGTTGAACCAAAGAAAGGTGATAGCAGCTGAAAAATCATATTTTAATTGTGAAAATGCATGTTTATAACTTTATTTTTCCAAATGAATTGATTTAGCCTGAAAGTAAAAGGTTGTTGACATTGTTCAGATGTTATCAGGGGTGGAGCTAAACCATTTCATATGAGGGGGGGGGCAGAAGACTTTAGTGAGGGTGGTAAATGAGAACAGCAAAGTGGACGGCTATTACAAAATGAAATATTATTGTTACCATCGTTTTTATTTTACTAAAAAATTTAGCTTTTGGTATTTTTGTAACACTTAAAGAAGCTTGTGTTGATGGTTTTTTAATCTTTGTCAATAATAAGACTAATATTGACTCAAAAGTTGCTGTGGGGCAAAGCATTTTGCTGGGAGGGGCACCTGCCCCCCTTTGTTCCCCATAGCTCCGCCCCTGGATGTTATATTAATAAGTTAGATTTAAACAAAAAAAATGTATTTATCCATCAAAAAAGATAATCAAATCTAGCCACGTCAAATTTATTTGTAGGTTTTTACTCATTTCAAGAAAAAAAATATTTATAAATGAATTTTAATGCAGAAGTAACACAAAAGTTTAAAAACAACAGTAAGATTATAAAACACAAAATCCGCCTAACTCTCCCAACAAAAGGAGACAAAATTACATGACTAAAAATCAAAATGTCAATAGGAACAGAAACCGAAGTGGAAACCTAAATGTGTACATTTAGTGCCCTGCATCTCAATTTAAATATAGTATTCATAAATTATAGGTCAAAGCTGTTAATCAATACTTGAATAAGTGCCGGTGAGAGAAGCTTCTCAGCAGAAGCAGAGTAGAAAACTGTCTGTCTCTGGAGCAGTTAGAGGCCCTTTTGGTGATATATACTGCACAGGAAATCATCATGTCCACTGATAATAAAGTGGTAATTAAGAAAACTGCATCAAAATTCTGCTTGTGATTTCAGACTGAAGTAGAAGACCTTTTATATTTACTTATGTGTGAACTTTATCCTTCTCAATGATGAAAAGCGAATAAATGAAAACTTGTTTTAATCTTATCCCTACATAAAAAAAATAATGCAGCTTTCTTCTTGATCCATCCAATAAAAATCATAAATATCTGTAATAAATCTGCATTTGGTCTTGCAGGTGTGTGTATATTTTTGCTACATGTAGATAAACACCTTCATTCTGTGAGTGATTGCAGGCATACAAACCTTTATAAAAATCTCTATCAATACTCACAGGCTCTTATGTTGAAAGCAAATTTAAATCCAAGCATACCCTAAGTTACAACCTTAATATAACCTCAGAAATATCTCACACTTCCCTACCGGAATATAAATGCGTGGCTTCTCCTAATCTGATTCTGTGATGTCATTTGGTCTTCATAAAGGTTCAAAATCTTGCACAAACACACACATCAGCACCAAGCATTGGGCGGAAAAAAATAAATGATGCACCTGCATGCGGCATTGAAAATTCTTCTGGAGTTGGATGGATGCAAGTGCCTGCTCCTCGCTGCATTCATTGCGTGGCTCAGGGGAGAAAGAGAGGAAAGGGAGTGAATAAAATGTGGGCAAGCACAGATTCATGTTAAAAATGACACAATTAGTTCAACTCTGAAGTGCGTGTTAGTCTCGCATGGCTTCCCTGCTTAGACTCACATGAGGTGATCAGACAGGCAAATACTCCCAGGGCCTAGATGTATAGTCAAATGAAACACACTCGTATGCACACGTACACACTCGCACAAACAAAAGTGCACGAGCCGACTTAATACAGCGACGCAGACAAGGCACACAAATGTGTAATAACACTTCGCTTCTCTCTTTTTCATGTAGACTTGCATAAATAGGACTAAAAGCTCCACAGACTGTTATTTGTTATTTGTGAAGCGAAAATTTTTGAGGAAGAGGGAGGAGAAAAAAATAAATAAATAAAAAAAGATCTATGCATAACACAGTCCATGAAAAATAATGTAGTAAGTACAGTAAATCATCCTGCTAGTGTGAAAAACATTACTGTGATTTTAAAGCCTCTTTCACTGAAAAATTGATTTTTATTTTCGGGGCAATGCACTTTGAAACAAAAAGGGAATGGAAACTTAATATGCAGGAAATGAAGAAATGAAAACTGCAGAACATGGAGCATTTCAGTTTGCACTTTCAAAGCCGGCAGAAACGAGCGTTTGAATTTCCCACCCCCCCAAGAGATGGCGCGGGAAAAGGAAGAGCCTGATTTTATTAATTTCATCTGTAGTTATGTTTCTCCTGAATAAAACATTAATACTCCCAGGAACAAGGGAATAACAGAAAAAAAAGAAAAGACAGCTTCTTCTCTTTTAATTAGCAACTCACTATCTCTAACCATCCCAGCAAGCTATCTTTGTACAACCCTTCAAGTGTTTCTCTGTCAATCAAGCCATCGTTCCCCTAACTAGAGTGAAAGGAAGCTCTTTGTTAACTGAAAAAAATACGGCGTCTTACTTCATGATGACAACTAAAGCTTTAAACTGTGTTAAAAACTCAAATGTAACTTTATTTAAACAAAATTTTCATTTTTTCTAGCTTCAGTGTAATTGTTACACTCCATATGGGCTAACTTCACAGTCTGTGTAATTCCACTTTTAAGAGATTGCATTGGAATAAATTTACCCTCAGTGAAAAAAAGCATCTTTAATAGATGTGTGCAACCCATGAAGGCACACGGGAGCATGAGCTGAAGTAATCCAAATCATCCAGTGTGGAGGAATTCACACCAAAACAATTAATCCCAGAGAGACGACGGAGGGATGCAACAAGAAAATAAAAAGATATTGTCCTTTAAACTTTGAGGTCACTGAAATTCATTAGATCGTTCCTTTTTTAGACATTTTCTGTTTGCTACGGTGGGCTTGAATGAAAATCTCACCAATAAATCACTCAACGCTAAAACATAAAGATCACAACCACAATTAAAAATGAAAAACAAATGATAAAAAAAAAACATTAAATTTAAGAAATTCCAGAAACCAAAATGTTAAAGGAAACATGAAAAGAAATCGGAACGTTGCTGATTGGATGACGATGATGATGATGAGTGTTGCAACCCCAAACTAACATAACAAAACCCAGCAGTTTAAGATTACTGAGGACCAAAAAAACAAGGGGTAAAAGAGAAAAAAACCAAACCAGCACCACACCACAACTAAATGAAGTCACATTGGCCACACCTCTCAGGTGAGCCGAGGGACTGGAGGGGAAAAAGGTCAGGCAGCAGCAGCCGGACGTAACATATGTCCAACACAAGAGGCCTTCAAGTCATCCAATCAGTGATGTGCCATAGTACCTAACTTTTCCGGATTCTTAACATGTTTCATTTTAGAATTTAGAATAGGAGCTTTATTAATCCCAAAGAAAGTTGATGAACAGCCAGTTTCTTGCTCACCACACAAACATAGTAACAAAAGAATAAAACCCTAAAAACAATAAAAATCAATTAGTTAAAAAAGTAAAAATATTAATAAAAATTATAATAAATTCATAAAATATTCAAAAATCAAAACCTAATACAATAAAAGATTCAAAAATTAAAATTCAATGAGGTTCTATTTTGATTTTTCAACATTTCACATAGATTTCTGGGAATGACTTTTGTTCTCTGAAATGTTTCATTTCAATTTTGTTTCATTATTCTGGGATTTAGTTGTAGTTTGTTTGATTTCTAGAAAGTAATGTTGTTTTTATTAATTATTTGTTTTGTTTTTCAATTGCAATCTTTAATATGTTTGTGAGTTGAGCAATTTGTTGGTGTGATTTGCACTTCAGGGCCACCGTAGCTTTAAGAATTTGACATTTTTCCTACAAGAAAATAGAGACTAACAGCCAGCCAGCCCGCCAGCCAGGCAGGTGTGATAAAATCCCCTCTTCTCCTGTGGCCGGAGACAAATGTATGGAAATAGAAGGCTAATGGCGCTGCAAGGCGAATGCCCAAAATCCATAAGTTCCATCCTGGCATCAGGCAGATCTCCGAGATCACAATATTGAGCTATGGAATCAAGGGTCTTGAGAGCGTGTTTCAGGGGTGGTTGTGCCAGCTTTAACACAGAGACACACAAAAAACACACACATTCTGTGTTCATTCATACACACGTATAGTCTCCTCTGCCTTGCCCCAGGGTGCAGGCAGTCTGAGATCACACTGGCAGGTTCACTTGTAAAGCTGCAGCTTTAGGCTCTCAGACAGAGAGAACTACAGACGCTTGCTGCTGCAGGTAGAAAACACTGAGCTTGAAGAGTTTCATTCCAAAACAAGATATTCCCAGTTAGAGATTGTGTGACAAAATGATTGCTAGCATGAAAGTGAAACTTCCATTTGAATCCCACTGATGTTATTGCTTTTCTAAGCCTTTTACCCAAAAAGGTGCATCCTCAAACATAAACAGAAAGTATATGTACATAGATTTATCTCATTTTTTATCATCACGGAGTATTACAAGTTTCCGGCCACTTTAGAGATCTGTTTATTTCTGCTTTTTTCACAATAGAGATGGAGGAAAAAAGAAGCTGTGCTTGAGGAAAATGGAAGGAAATTTGGGGCTCAATGAGGGTGAAAAAGTTTGGTGAAAAGTGTTGGATCTGTAATGATTGAAAGGATTTCCAATGAAGTCAGTGGACTGGGAGAGGCAAAGAGAGTGAGATGAAGAAGGAAAGATACGAGAATGTACTGTGTTTTGGGCCAAAAGGGAAAGAAAGGAAGTAATAGAGTGTGTACACTCTTTTCAAAGTTACTACCATATAAATTAATTTTGAAACCACCTATAATTTGTATACATTTACCCTCATTGTCAATAGAACGTCATATCCACTTGGAAATGGTTTGAATCAAATGCTAATGTAGATAAATGTTTTATTAAAAAACAAGGTAACACTTTAGATGAGGTGCTGCAAAAGACTTAATATAATGTTGACAAAAATAGTTAATACATTTGTTAAGCTTGTAAGGAGTTTATTAATATGACCCTTTTAGACAGAAGTCTCACTGTAGATGTTAACAATTCTTACCAAGTATGTTAATAAACCTTAATTGGTTTATTGACTTTAACAAATGTCTTGCTAACACATTATTAACACATTAATAATGTGTTAATAAAGCTTGTTTATAAATCTTATTTAAAGTGTTACCAAAAACAATGTAATTAATGCTAACAGAACTGAATAGAACTGTATAGATCTATGGAACATAGAAAAAAATAGTTTTGCAATCAAAATATTGAAAGAAAATGTATTATTATACAAAAAAGATGAAAAGAACTTAATCCCCCAAAAAATAGAGCAAAAAAAGGAAATATTTGTACTCTACATACATTTAACCATATTTTAAAACAGTAAAAAAATCAAGGTAAACTTTTCTTAAGAAAAGACATTTCTCAAAAATTCAGTTTATTTAAAGTCAACTTGGCATTTTTCATTGTATTGTCCAATATAAACTCAGAATATATAGAATTTTTTTTTTTTATATACTTAATCCTCTCAGCTTTGCAGAATCATGCAGTAAAACTAATATATGGAGAATATAGGCATGATCTGCCTGTTTCTGTCTGTGCTGCGGCCTGTGTATTTCTGTGGTCTACCTATGCCTCCTATTGGTGTGATTGCTGCAGTCCACAACAATCTCCGTTCTTTCATTGGACGTAGAAGAAAGGAGGAATGGGGGAGTCAGGAGAGACAGATAAGAGACAGGGGAGAAAAGAGAGGTATGATAATGAGTGACAGAATGAGGGGGGGAGAAAGAACGGAGAGAAATAAAGAAAGAAAAAAAGAAAGAAAGCCTGTGGGGGAAACAGATTGGGATAGAAGGAAGTGGGGAGGGAAAAGGCGGGGGCGGAGAGACCGGGAGGGGAGGCAGGAAGATCTTATGAATGTTGACCACTGTCCCTCTACATAAATCTGCACATTAACTGCATCAAATGAGGCTCCCCATGTTTTCTCATCTTCTCCTCCCTTGCTACCTTTTTTTTTTTTTTTTTTTTTTAACAGTCCAACACCACTATCCGCGGTCGCCATCTCTCATCTGATTGGGCGATGTCGTTTGCAATGTCTGTCCACATCAAGGAACATATAGAGACCTCGGTCCTAAAGTCACCTCCCCACTGTCACGCCCCAAAGCCTGATGGGAAACGCAAAAAAGGAAGAGTGTCACACAGTTAAAATT
The DNA here is from genome assembly GCF_002922805.2 of Oryzias melastigma. Lineage (NCBI taxonomy): Eukaryota > Metazoa > Chordata > Actinopteri > Beloniformes > Adrianichthyidae > Oryzias > Oryzias melastigma. The sequence continues at coordinate 13,354,072 of NC_050531.1, forward strand.
AAAATGAAACACACACTTAGCATATATAATGCTTCTCATCTGTGTGTTAAACTTTTAGCAGTTGAAAAATGCTATAAGGTGAGATGCTTTTTGGCTTTTTAAAGGTGAAATGAATGCAAAGTGGAGAAAAATGTGGAATGTTGTTTATTTTTATATCTTGCAAAACATTTCTTAAGACCAAAAAACAAACAAAAAAAAAATACAGGAAATGATTCACAAAACTGTAAGCTCAATAAAATAAATGCATTTTGTTAAAATAACAAAAAAAGCTAAATTTCAAGTAGCGTATTTAAATTTTATTTGCTTTTATTTCATAATTTACTTAAATAATTATTAATCACCAGTCATTTTTAGCAGCCAAAAGGTCATAAAAATGATTTATAAATGTCACTTTTTTCATTTTTATTCATAAGTAACATTTATATTATTTTCTAAACAGATTTAACTGATTAAAAAAAACGA
>NC_050531.1:13354948-13369715 GCF_002922805.2 Oryzias melastigma
ATTTCTATATCTTGCAAAACAATTTTTAAGACCAAAAAACAAAAAAATACAGGAAATGATTCACAAAACTGTAAGCTCAATAAAATAAATGCATTTTGTTAAAATAACAAAAAAAACTAAATTTCAAGTAGCGTATTTAAATTTTATTTGCTTTTATTTCATAATTTACTTAAAAAATTATTAATCACCAGTCATTTTTAGCAGCAAAAAGGCATAAAAATGATTTATAAATGTCACTTTTCTCATTTTTATTCATAAGTAACATTTATATTATTTTCTAAACAGATTTAACTGATTAAAAAAAACAAATTAAAATTGACTTTAACATTTTTTTAAATACATTTCTAAACTCTGGGATTCCTGTACTTATTCTAATGCAATCTAAATCATAAATACATATATATATTTGTTTGTTTGTTTCATTTTTTTTAATTATTATTTTCTATCTCAAGTCTTTGATGATTAAAAAAAAATTGCAGTTTGGAAAAAAAAATCTAATACAGTAACAGAAAATATAAATGATTACATCACTTCTTAATAAAAAAAAATCCTTTTCACACAAGTTTCATTTCCTGGACAGGTAAAGCATCCACACATGAAACTTCAATTTTCTCCTGTATATTCTCATCACTTCACACGAAACACATGAAAGATTGAGTGAAGCCTTTGAAGCAGGCGCCAGGGCCACTGACTCCCTCCCCATCCCCATAGCCGCTGCCACCTCCTCAAAGGCAGCTTGACTCCCACATGCAACTCAGGAACATTAAACAGGCCCAACAAAATCCTAATGACTACTTTTCTGACCACACAAAAAAGGGGGCAGCCGAAAATTTGCATTGCTATGCTGATGTTTAGTGGTGAGCAAGCAATCTCCATGTGTAATGAGTGTGTTGTTTGGCACTCTCTTGTCCTGGTCAATAATAACCGGCTTCACGTCTATTTTAGTATGGAAACCCCCTGGTTCAAAAAGCTTAACTCGGCCACAAGCTTTTTCTTTTTTAACTTAGTCTTCCTTTCTTTGTCTCTCTGGATAATCCTACTTTTGTTAGTAGGTGAAGAGCGAAAAGGAGGGGGGACAGAGCGCCAAAGGGTTCATACCTCCAGAGATGGTCACCTCTTCCCGATCGTGAATCTAGGAGATTCACGTGAAGAATGTGACCACAACTCAGCCAGATTGACCAGAAAATGATCCCCCCCCCATGCAAATGTTTGCACCGACGCCTACAAAGCTACCGCCGCTGTCCAAAGGCACATCAAGGAAATGAGAGAGCAGGCCAAGCCTTTGTGCGAGCCGCGCACAATAAAAGGAGGATTTAGAGGCCTTGCCGGCCGACCGCAGGGGACGAACAAAATGAATGAAGTGAAGCGGAGTAGGGGTTAGGGCTGGGGACTCCGCCATGGCAGGATGGGTTGGGGGTGAGGGAGACTTGCTAATGCAGCCCCCCCCCCCACGCATCCCGTCATTGCTGGACGGTCCATATATAATGCAGACACATTTGGTCTCTCAAAAAGGTCACAAAAGGGTAAAACTTAAGAGGAAAGATGAGAGCGCTGCTGTCATAAAAAAAGGGAAAAACCTGTGTAAGGGGAGAATAAGTGGCTATTCCTCTTAAGCCCCGGATAAAATATTTCACATTCAACGATGCAGTGTCCTGACCACCAGGGGTCTGGATTTATTGCTGGGGTCAAATCTCACTGCCGATCAATAGTCAATTGGAGATATCAAACACCAATTATATGAGCACTCACTGCATCAATTAAATTTGACATTTTTCAAATGTTTTTAATGGTTGCAACTTTTAAAGGTTGAGGAAAGTTCCTAAAAATGTATTTCTGTTAGCAAAAAATCCCTTTTTTGAACAAAATAAAATTATATAGTATGGTTGCCTAAATGAACATTTCAATTCATAAAAAAATGTAAATAATTTGTGGGTATCTGAATTTTTCAATAGGTTGTAGTCCATCATAATCACAAAAAATAATAATTTCTGACTCCTTTTTTTAGTATTATTTTGATGAAGAGAGTGTAATGGCAGCACTTAATAAACATGAGAGGTTTATACTTGAAAGCTCCATCATCCCCCTTAATGCATCTCCATTTGTTTATTGAAAAGAGACTTCATTAAAAACAAGTTGGAAGGGGGAAGAAAAATGGAAAATAATAATTATGTTGATGGCTTAAAAATCACATCAAAATTAAGATATTTATCAGAGGCAAGTGCACTGTAATCCCCTAAGTGCTTAGTGAAGTCCCCTCTCTAATGCCACAGATATCACAAGCAAAAACAAAAGCAACTCTCCGAGAATCTCCTCCCTTTTCTCTTCTTTGCTTTGTTTCACCATCCATCTCTTCAACAAAGCTCTTCGTTTCTCTCTTTCTGCCCTTTCCCCGCCTTTTTTCAGAGAAAGGGGTCTAATTGCACCTACAAAGGAGAATGAGGAACACAAAGAGAGCACCCTCAATGGCAGATCTCTCCGAGATTGAATTTGGATTTTCCTCTCCCGTTATATTACTTTCTCTTTTAAATTTCAAGGACGTTTGGACGCTGTCAGCCACTCTGTCAGGCACATTTTTTATTTTTTTTCCCCCCCTTAAGTCTCCAGACAGCTTCCCTCCTGATATGCATCTCTGACCTATATGGTAAATTCACAGTTTCTCTGGTGACATCAGCAATGTCCGGACAAAAAAGAAACAAAAACAACAACAAATGGCGTGTCTTGTTTATGTGTGCATGTACGTGTGCGTCATGGGGGGTGGGGTGGGCCACGGGGTGATTTTTCTGCCCCCGTAACCATGACAACTCTCATCTCGAGACCGCTGGAAAAGAAGGGATGGCGACTTACACTCAGGGAGATTCTGATGTCTGAGGTCCCCCTGATTTCTTTTGTTGTGCAATGTGTGTGTGTGCATTTTGTGGGCCACATTTATTTTTTTTGCACATTTGGTTTAAGAATAAACCAATATTTATTTTTTGTTCATATTTTTAGTGCTTGGAGTCACTTTTGGTTGGACAATTGTCGCTAATGTTGAAAAACTAGAAAATACAAATTATTGTCTTACAGTCAACAAAACTCCTAAATTGCATCTGCAACCATAAACATTTCTCACATGTCATTCTATACAGCCATCTCTCAATTCCTATTCAGCGCAGCTCGACGTACATTGGCAGGATTCTAGATACGGAAATATGAATGTCAGAGGGAACATTTTAATCATTTGGCAGGGTTGGAAGCCCAATCTCCAAACATCCACATTTTGACACACAATCTCCTTCTCTCTTCCAACCCTCCCCTCTCTCTATCCTCTGGTTTCATCATCTCATCTCACACCCTTCGCGTCTCAGGGACCTATTAAATCCCCCTCCCAGCCACACCAGTATATAACCCCCCCCCACAACTCCTTCAAATGTCACCTTCATTTTTCTGTTCATATTCTCAAAGTGGAGCTCCCTGTAGATGGTTTAATTTTGGGGGGTTCTTACTTGCACCCCTGCTGCCCACTCTGCCCTCGACGGTCCCTCCGCCTTCAAGCTCACATCCTTCTGATTGCAGAAAGCGGGAGGCGATAATGCCTGTGTTCTTGAGAAGGCCCGACAGAGTTTGTGCCTAAATATGCACGACGAGATGTTCTTCAGACAAACTCAAATTTCAACCGTTTCCTTAAAGCCTTTTTATGTAGCAGTCATTCGCAACGATGGAAATCATAGTTTTTTTGTGTTTTTAACATGTTCTCGTGGCATTTCTCTTATGATGGAGGACATATATCAAGAAAATTTAGCTTATAAGTGCATTTACGAGTATTTATCTATTCAAATTGTTGCGAATCATGAACAGATATATAAGAAAGTGAATTTGGACAAGCTTGTAGATGTGATAAAGAAGCTACTACGGCAAGCCACAAGCTTCCTTTTCTCTTTTCTTATGTGTCCGCTCGTAGATGACTAGACATCGTACATCTCAGTTTTTCTCATCTAAGCTGATAAATACAATACTGTAAGGTTGCGGGTAAACAATTGAGATGGAGTGAGTCCTCCCCCTCGCATTCCAAACAGGAAGTATCCAAGAAGCCAAAATCCTTTAAACTTCAAAAGAGAAATAAACAGCTATATGCAGTCATTCTGTTTGTCAGTAGAAACATTCTTTATTTGATACATTTTTCTTAACATGTTCTTGCTAATCTTATTTTTTTTTTCATGTTATTTTTTTCTTTTTTGCAAGTTATAAAGTAGCCAATCAGATGTCTCAGTGAAAGCATGTGACCCTCCCAACTCGAATGTTTGATTGACAGCCCATTTTCAGTGGGAGGGATGTGAACTTCTGACAACCTTACTCAGGATTGGTGACAATAGTTGTCATAAAAACCTTGACTCTGACCAATCAGTGTCATCTGGCTCCAACATGGCGACGTCCATAGCATGGAAAAATGGCGACTGAATTGGCTTCATTTCACTGGAGCAGGAGGTAAGGCATTTTCTATGGGTTTTCTATTTTCCATTTTCTATTCTATCACACCCGCTTAGTCCAGTTGTCTTATACAGTGAATTGGGTAAATATACGGATTATGGAAAGGAGGCGGGACTTTTCTGCCTACAACTCAGAGACACATTTGTATTGAACTACCGCTATTTTGCAGAAACTTTAACTTTTTCTGAATTCTTAATCAGTAACAACTAAAAAAGTATACAGTGCAGGACTATCTAGTACCCAGGATTTTAAAAGCAATTCGTACAAATGTGACTAATTTCACAAAGTAAAAATCTAATCAATACAAACATTTTACGTCTATTTATGTCTCCACTTCATAAAACGGTGGATAGTTTGTTTAAAAAAATCACATTTAAACAACATTTTTCCCACAAAAATGCAATGCTTTGTGGCCTACATTTGCTAATGTAATGAGCATTGATGCACACTGTTTTTTCACAAAGATTTCTGGGAATTTTCTAGGGTACTTGATTTTGAAATTGTAGATTGGGACAGCGATACAGAATGGCAAATGCACTATATAGTGAATAGTGAAGGAATTCAGACATAGCCTATGTCTCAGAAAGTGACAGCATAATCGTAATTAAAAGAGCACTGGGAACATTTTAAAAATAGTTTGAACTTTAATCGTTAAAACCGGCAATAAACTGATAAAATAACTGGGATGCTTATTTGCTCCTGAGTTGTCTTAACTGGATTCACATGTTTCAGTGGATTAACTGCTTATTTAATGGTTTGTTAGCTGCTCAGCTACACAGTTCTTTGCCAGATCTTGCAGAGTGAAACTAATTTTTGCTATAGACAAGTCAAAATTATGTTTACCTTTGAATATGTCTATTAGGACCTTGTTTGACTGTAGAAATATGTCTAATTTAATGAGATAACCCAAAGATGAATGTAAGATGGAGGACAGCGATCTAACAAAACTTCAATGTTCCTCTCTTTCTGCAGGACATCGCTGTTGCCATGATGAGAGCTTTGCGGTACTGAATGAAAACATATATCGTTGTGTGGAGGCAGTGATACACCATCCCGTTAATGCTCCTTGATAATGTCACTTCACTGCTATAGCGTATCGCAGCTTACCTTTACTCTCTCCTGCTTCTGGCCTCACAAAAACACACACATGCACACTTGCCGCAGGCTTTGAAGACTCCAGCTGCTGCCAAGCACCGCATGAGGGCATAAATTGTTAGGTGCTGGCCAGTAATTCTAAAATACAATCTTCTCTGCTGCTTCCCCGCTATCTCGCTCTCTCAATTTTCTGTCTCTCCTCAGCATCCATCCTTTCTGAAAGTCTTCTCTGTTCTTCAACTCTTTGCTTGACCTTTCCTTCTGCATCTCTAAACTAAAGCTGCTTTAAATCGGGTTTTGTCTCACGATATGTGCGTTCTGTCCATCTCTGTCTGTCTTGCTGTATTAATGAGCTTCAGAGGTCACATGGTAAGTGAGAGGCAAACAAATCGGAGCGTGTTAAACGGCAGTTCTACTTTCACACTCCGTGGCACCAACTGACAGAAAACTGTGTCCCAATTCAGAATAATCCTGCATTACATTTCTGTCTGCTCTGCTGAGAAACACAGCAAGAACATAAAAAAACATAACAAAGCAAAAAAAAAAAAGACACTGAAGCAAAGAAAAAGGTCCAGATATTGTTAAAAACAGAAGCAGCTTCAGTCTTTAGTTCAACCAAAATCACTCATAACTGAGAGTCAAACGTGTCTTTCAAAGAACAGTTTTGCAGTAATGTAATGGTGCTGCCTGTTGGCTTCAATGCTTTAACAAAAATGCAGTTTTTCAGCACTAGTGTCCAAGGAAAAAAAAGTAAAACTATTTTAAATGCTTTGACAAATTTTTACAATATTTTAATGTATACATGCATATACAATGTATAACCTTAGTATTCAAAATTCCTGAAATAACTTATTAAAGGCAATAAAGTCAAGTCTTAATGTAAGTATTAAAAGGTAAATCCATGAATATCCTTCTGTCATGTCCACATGGGTCAACATGCATAAGTTTAAGAGGTTCATGTTCCTGGTAGAAAGTGGAAAGTTACTATCAATAATAGATATGTGTCCGATTAACTATATTGTCAATGTTGAGCATATTGCAAAAAAAACAAAAACTGTTGGTATAAACTAATTTGAAAACATCATATACCTGGACTTCCTTTCTTCTTATGTCAGGGCTGAAAATAATCAAATATTTTAGGACAACTAAAAGTACGGTGGCCATGAAGTACAAATCACACAAGCAAATAAAAAAAAAAAACAATTTAAAACGCAAAACAAATAATGAAAACAACAAAAACAAAACACAAGTCCAAAAAAAGTTGAATGACTCAGCTACCTTTTCTTGTTTCTTCTTTTGATTTCTAGAATTACTTATTTTTCGTATCTTTGGGGGATGGCGACGTTTGTGGATCATTTCAAACTAAAGTTATTTGGTATGACGCAAAACTGGATACAGTATGTACTAATCATAACATTTTTTTTAGTATGCAGGGATCAAAGTTGCATTTGAAAAAACTCAAATTTTCACTTTCTTCTTTTTTATCCATTCAATTTCTAGAATTTACTTGTTATTGTTTTCCAAGACTTTTCATTTTTATTTTGTTTGGCATTTTGTTTTGATTTCTGGAATTTTTTTATTTATTTCTAAAATGTAATGTTTTAATTTTTGCTCAACTTTTATAACCGTGGTCGTGATCTTTAATATGCTTTTACATCGATTGATTTGTTTAACTTGTACTTCAGGGCCACCGTATTACGGAGAGACCATAACTATCAAAGCAAATGAAAAGCAGAGAAACATTGAGTAAAAAAAAAAAAAAGAATGTCCATTTTCCCCTCCCTCACACCGGAGAAGATGAAGTGAGAGTGTATGAAGGAGAGAATAAGAATGAGACAGAGATAGAAAGTCAGAGAGGAAGACTATTTGTCTCCTCTCTTGGCACTGTGAGATGATAATGCATTTTAATGACGAGGCCTGAGACTGGTTTTATGAGCGGACTGACACATACACAACAAGGGCGCCGGAGCCATCACCCCTCACACTCACCCCTACTGCTCTCTAGCATATTCTATGGTCAATCTGTAGGAAGCAGTTCACCAGGCTTGACATCATTACCTGCTCAAAGAGGCAGGCCGGGAGAGAAGGAGTTTACAGTGAGAAATCAGCAGGAAACTATGGGTGAAGGCAATTTAGAGGAAATCAGAGGGAAATTTAAGGCGGATTAGGCGGAGGGTTTATAGGAGCATGGAACCAACGTGGTATCCATCTGTCTATGAGAGACCTTCATCTGCAGGCGTCCCCTGGTTGGCCAAATCAATCTTTTCTTTTTACTCATCTTTTTCTCTAATGTCATCTATGCACTACTATTCCCCCCTTCCACTAATCCCACATTCCCAAATATTTTTACACACAGTTTCAAGGAGATGGCTTTATTAAGCACAACATGAAGAGACAAGGCTTAAAGAGACACTCGTGTTTTTAGTGTTTTAATATGTTCTTGTGGCATTTTTCTCATGATTTGTTAAAAAAAAAAATAAGATTAAATTCCATTTGTGAGTATTTCTTTATTCAAATTGTTGTGAATCTGGAGCAGAAGAAAATATGTAGTTGGAAAAAGCTTGTAGGTGTGAAATACGGCAAGCAACAAGGTACAAAATTTGACAAGTAGATCCATGTATGTCTTCAATTTCCTTGTCTGAACTGTACAGATTTAATATTGGTCGCCACTTTTGTTGAACCGATAATGTTAGGGAGTGAGGGGCTGTAAGCTAGCGGGACAGTCTGTAAACAGATGGATGATGGGAAGCATGGGCGGGCTTATTTTCCACCAGGGCTGTCAAACTCAATCGCACAGGTGCCAAAATCCAAAATACACCCTAGGTCATGGGCCGAAAAAGACAAACATTTCCTGAACACACTAAAACTTGGTTTATAAAAGTTTAAAAACTTAACTTTTTAACATTACTGTGGATGTAAAAATGCAGGACTATTATTCCAGAATAAATTAACTTAAACCCTAAATAACTTTCAATATTTTACTCAACATAAAAATATATTATTATACTTATTATATTATATACTTATTTTTTTTTTTATTTTTTTTTTTTTTAATTTGGCTAAAAACAATAAACACTGACAATACATCAAAATATGTTTGGAGTGAGACTTTAAAGTCATTGCTCAGAGTACATCAGCAGGCATGTGCTCAGATTACTCTTTTTAGACATCAGAAAACTGATTTTGACTGAGCATTTTTCCATTTTCTCAGTAAAAAAAAAATATTCAGATCCTCTAGAAGGATGTGTGAAGCTACAGGGTTCAGCATATGGTCCATATGTAAGCAAATGAAATCAAATTCAGTAAAGAATATACAGTGAAGCACAGACTGTACCTTGAAATCATGAAAGACCAAGGGTAGAGTTCTACTTTGAAATGAATAGATTTGCTCTCCAGACACTCGTCCATTTTCCTATATTATCTTCTCTCCATCATTTACCATATATATCAGTTATCATTGAGACTCATTTATGAGCCCTATTTCATCTGTAGATAATTCGCAGAAGATAGAAAACTGATCTCTTCTGCTCTGGTATCACTTTTGACTCTAGCCCAATCTCAAAGCGGGCAGAGTTGAAATTGCTTTAATATTCTTTCAGTTTTAACGTTGTGCTGCTATAGGGCTTTGTATTTCTGCAGTGCGGTCCAAGAGTTGACTAACAGGAAAAGAAATCGTGTTAACTCCAAACGTTAAAAGTTATGAAGCAGATCTTTTGACCTCTTGTAACGAAGTGTTCACTGGCAAAGTTTAGCAAAACAGCACCCAGACTGTTCAACAGCCAATGACAAACCCCAAAAATTTGATCGGTTTCTAACTGCCGCTATTCCCTAAGTTGATTTTTTACAATTATTGCTCCCTTATGAAACACCCCTCAATAAAGGCCCTGACATCATAATATTTGAAAAAAGCAATTTAAATTCAAAGAAAAGACATTTACGCAGTTTACTTTTATATCCGTTTCATCATTTTCTTCATTTTTCACATCAGAAACTGATAAAAGAACTGATTAAATTAAAAGGCTGTGAAGCAGCGGAGCTTGTAAAAAAATGTTTTTTTGTACTTCCTAAATTCTCACATCATTCGGTGAAATACTGTTTCCAATTTCCCAAACAGTTAAAGCGATAAGGTTTGCCTTAGTCTAAACCGGTGTTGAATAGCAACACTTCCACATCCCCCCGTTTCTCCGCATAAGGACAGCTAAATGCTGGTGTCATTAACAGATGTTGACTCATAGCTGGGAGGCACTGGTGATGCTTAATGGTTAGCATTAAGCTGCTAACGAAGCGCAAGTGAAGCCATGCATACATGACATTTATTACATTAAACAACAACACCCGGATGCTGCTTAGAGCAAGACACTGATCCCATCGTTGGGTGGTGTGCAATTATAGCTGATGTAACACTGTTACAGTGGCATGAGAAAAGCCGCGATGAGCAGATTTCCAATTGATATTGACGGATGAATTGATTTTACTTGTATAAAAAATATATTATGAATGTGCTTTATGTACAAATATTTATTAAAAACTCATTTTGGACCCAAAGTATGGAAGAAACAAAGAGAACAATGTCAGTTTACCCCCTGCAAATTTGTTCAATTTATAGTAATAAATATATAACTTTAGTTTATTTTTGTCCCCAAATTATTGTTCAAATCCAGTTCTAGTAACATTCCAGAATAGTGTTTGAAAGGAGAACCAATCCAAATGTTGCTTTGTGGAAAAAAATTGAGTTATTAACTTTGTGTACTTTGGTTTTCCATCATTTCTGTAATGCAAAAATTTGATAAAACTGATTAAAAAAACACACACATTACAGGAAAATGGCTGAGTCAGACACTTAATGACTGATTTGAAGGTTTTAAACATTTAAAATGGAAAAACTGACATACTAATTAAGAATTTAATTAAGATTTTAAAAAATCCATCAAACTTGGCACAAACGGATCTCATTGTTTCCCCTAAAAGATCAGATTTTATTAGATTTTTTTATTTTTTTATTTGTATAATTCATATGTTTTGCAATCAAACACTGACAACCCAATTATATGAGTATATTGCTAAATAATGATTGGATTTGTATGAGATGATCATTTATTGCTAGTTATTTATTTTATTTGTTTGTTGGTTTAGGAGCTATTTTTCTAATTAAGCCACTTGAAATAATAAGATTTATTCATGTACATTTATGCTTCGTTTTTGTAGCCTATTCCAAATAAAAATACAAAATATAGAAACATTTTTATCAATAAAACTCCAAAAGCAGCAGTCATGCAAAGACTTTAAGGGATTTATATTCCTCCGTTTGCCTTTGGGCTACAGTGATAGTGATCTCATGCTGAGGTGGAATTAGCCATAAACTCATTTTCAGGGCCTTGACCTGGATTATGGAGAAGGTGGGTCATGGAAGATTTGCCATTGTCCTTATTAGTATTCAATAAAACAATGAACCGAAAGCCGAGGCTCAGCAGGTGGGGACTCGTCTAAGTTCTGTTAGCACTGGAAAAGATAAGGGATTACTGTGCTGATTATCTTCATGTCACCAAAGCTTCAGAAAATATGGCTGAGTGTTTTTGAATTCATTTTTGTGCATCAATTCTCTTTAAAGTTCATTGGAAGGAGTTTATTTTACTTTCAGCGTCCTCAAAAGCAGCTTTATTGTGTTGTTCCATCGCTCATTCAAGTCAAACAAAATATAAAAAAAAGCGAGAGCCTTTAGAAAATGACAGTAACACGTGCCACCTCTTAAATAAGGCAAACGTGAATGACTCTGCCAACAATATATTTGAGGTTCTGCATTTTCATTATTAAAGAATCACCGGATGTTTATGTGAGACAGAGGAAAATAAAGAGAGCGGTAGGGAAACAGAGAAAGAGTGTGCATAGCATGCTGAGGCCATTATTTCTGGCGTGCTCCAAGGCTGGGAGAATTAGAAAATATCATTCTGTCAGGGTGATTTGATAGTGCGATGAAAAATGTCAGAAGTGGAGATGACAAATCATGGTGCTGAGGAGAAGGGACTGGGAGACAGGGGATGTCATTTGTCATGAGTGCCATTTGACTGCACCCCACCTCCCTCCCTCCTCCTCCCTCCCATCTGCCTCCTCTTCCTCATCTCGCAAAAGCCCCCACCGCCGCCGAACACTCCTTAACTTCCTCCTCTTCTACCTCTTTCATTGTCTGTCTGTCTCCCCCTTTCTTTTCTCTTTTCATTGTAATGATCTATTTGAACACATTCGGCTGCCTCTCATCTTTCTTCATCCTCCATCCCGAGCATCCTTACATCGCCTTACTCCCTGCAATATTACTTCACTTTTCCAGCTGCTTACATTAACGGCACCGCACTTCCTCCTAACTTTGTAAAAAATTCACCAATTTCTGACTCAGCGCTCAGGCAGAAAAAAGGAAATTGATTTATTTACAGTCCATTTTGTTTTCTCCTCCTCTAAACTTTTTTTTTCCTTGCCCCTCCCACTTCTTCCTACCCCCTCCCTCCCAACTCCCTGGTCCTAGAAATCTGTTATTTGTGAATGGGAAGGATTACCCAGCTCACACACATACACCCAGCCATGAAGGGCACACCTTCACACTTTATAGAAATGCATAGAAACACACATGCATGGTCAAAATGTCAAGCCTGGTGACATTTAAGCATTTTATCCGCCGTGCCGTCTGCCTCAGATCTCGAAAAAGGGGTTGGCAACGGATGCTGCACGAGAAACGCTGAGATCAAACCAGTAGAAAATGGGGAAATAATGTGTCAAAAGAGAAATCCCCCAATTGAAAAACATAAAATTCATCCCATTTTCTGTTGCTGATTGTTTTTATCTCTCATTGCCCTCAATTCACCCCATCTCCCCTCCTGTCCTCCCCACATTAAGCTTCCTTCCCCCCATCAAGCTCCTGCTCTGTAGCCTCAAGGTGCTGTGTGTTTTCATGTAAGGAATAAAAAGGGGAATAGAAGCATGCAAAAAAAAAACAGTCTGGGGAGCGTGCATCTATATGTGTCCTTGTATGAGTGTTGATTCGATGTATGTCCAGACATCTTTGCATCTAATACAGAGAGGCAGGGAGGTGTGGGAGGGGTGGGGTTCCCGTTGCTTTGTTGGGTCTAGCCGTCCTCAGTGTAGCGTGGTCTGTAGCACCGTCCAGGCCCTTAATGCCAGGGTAATTAAGGAACAGCTTCAAGGTTGCATGGACACAAGACAATCCAGGCCTAATGAAGTATCGATCGGCCGCATCGGGGCCCATGCTTGGACTAAGGCAAGCTGACATTCATTTAGAGCGGGGCCACTGCAGGAAGAGCAAACACACATATGCACGACACATCACAAAAGCAGGCTGATGACAATATAAGAGACTTGGTTTTAATCACATGGGAAACAATGAAGAGTCTCGTTTAGAGCCGCCGGGTTTATCGTGTGTGTGTATATGCGAGTGTCCGCATTTGTGTCCCTTCTTGTCAATAACCTCCTCTGAACAACCAATAGAAGGCTTAAAGCAATCTCCCAGTGAAAACAGTGCTGATTACACCAATGACAATTATGTTGATAAGGATCGTTTTTGCCATCGGTACAGTCATTATTGTTGCATATAAAGAAATATGTCACACCGTACAATCAATGTCATCACAATTTTCTCCTACAAGATTGTTATAACGCAACTTTCATTATTTCAACCTATTATGTGTTTTAATTTTCATTTAGCATCTTCTGAAAAACCTCATTTTGTGTGATCTGGGGTCATTTAAAACATAAAGTCATCATAGTAGCTGACAGCACACACAATGAGTCTACGTTTTTTTATTTTTTTAGACTTTGTTATGCTTTCTTTTCCGTTCATACCTGCCATTTTGAAAATGTGCCAACATATTTTCTATTAAAAACTTTTCCTGTCAAAGTTGGGCATCAGCAGCACATCTCATCCTTGGGATATTTTCTTCATAACTTTTGGAGTTACACTCATTTTGGTGCAGAGTTTTACAACAAAAATACACTCTTGTATGTAGTAAAGGTCAGGTCGCGGCAGCTGTTCAAAATCCAGTTAGCGAGGCACAACACCTTTATTTGTACATAACCTGTACCTTTTTGAAGAGACAAGTATTCAGTTCATGGATTCACTTTCCTCTATGTATGTATCCTCTCCTGCTTGCTGATTGTTAATCCAAACAAACACAAAAAAAGACATCAGAGATGTGTTTACTTATATTTTTTGAAGTAAAAAACCAGGATTGTCCAAAAGAAGGAGGATAAGTGGATGGGTTAACACGCCTGCAAACGTACTTTCTGCAAGAGAATTTGGCCACAGAGAAAAAATATAGTACTCAAAATTTAATAACCAGAAGTTCCTCCACCTGCCGGAACAGGCTGCAAAAAAACATAATTTGCGTCCGAAATCACTAACCAGAAGTCCTCAACCTGTAACCCCGTTTTAAGCTTTCCACTTTTTTTCTCTTTGATATAACTGCTTACGTGATCAGCTGGTTCAAAAAAGTGTATTCTGCCGGCTTTTTCTCCAGAGGTAAACAGGTGTAGTTATACAAATTTAAACACTTGTTATGTTGACTTGTAAGAAATAAACGATTAATGTTCTCTGTCCCATTTGAAGCTCATCTTGTACGCTAACCTGTTACACAGTTACAGTTTATTCGCATTTAAAGACATAATTGCGATTAGTTCCGAAAAGTTTTTAAAAAATAATTTTTGAAAAGGTTTTCTAAAGTAAATTTTCACTCACGAAGGTGGCTAAAGTTTCAAAATTTTAGCCTACGGGTAGAGATGGTTTCTGGCGCCATCTTGTATGTGACCAGAGGCCCTTCGTTTTCTGAGGAAAGGCTGAAAACTAAGCTAAGCTAATTGGCTAATCCTAACAGACGTTTTTTGTAAATTTTGTTCAGATTACAGACATAAAACATCGAACATATAGCTCTAAACCAAGGAGATCATTTGGAATTTGGAGCTAATTGTTACTGGTGAGTTCAAGGTCCATGAAAACCCCTGCATTTAACACGAGGCAACATCGAGGCCTGAGCAGCAGCGATTTGGCCCAGATCAAAGAGAGCTAGCTAGGCTTAGACAACTCCGACCAGGATTATTCATCGATATTGACAAACTTCCTTTAAAACCAGACATGTCCAAAGTCTGGCCTGCATTCAAATTTCTACTGTCCGTCATAAATTCAACAACATGCGCCAGCACTTTCTCAAAA
>NC_050531.1:13370388-13377593 GCF_002922805.2 Oryzias melastigma
TTAGCCTACGGGTAGAGATGGTTTCTGGCGCCATCTTGTATGTGACCAGAGGCCCTTCGCTTTCTGAGGAAAGGCTGAAAACTAAGCTAAGCTAATTGGCTAATGCTAACTGACTTTTTTGTACATTTTGTTCAGATTACAGACATGAAACATCGAACATATAGCTCAAAACCAAAGAGATCATTTGGAATTTGGATCTAATTGTTACCGGTAAGTTCGAGGATCATGAAAACACTTGCATTTCAACACGAGGCAACATCGAGGCCCGAGCAGCAGCGATTTGGCCCAGATCACAGAGAGCTAGCTTGGCTTCGACAACTCCAACCAGGATTATTCATCGATATTGACAAACTTCCTTTAAAACCAGACATGTCCAAATTGGCATTTCGTAGCTTATTTCCAAAATGTAGATTGTAAATGAAATTAACAGATTTGTTTCTAAAACCAACTTGATTTGAGCTTCTGAGAAAGATAGCTATTTGTGTTATTTTCTTGTTGAAATGATTTACATTTAAAAAAAGTTTACAGTAAGAATGTAATAGTTAAGAATGTGAACCCAGAATTGATGTTGACATTTTTTTCAGTTTCATTTCTTTTATTTCTAGTCTTTGAATCCAAAATTTATAGTAATTTGGCCCAGGATGCATTTAAATGTCTTTATGTTCTACATTATGTGAAGAAATTTAAAGCATCCCATTGCAATAAAATGAGTAGTTCATTCAATGGTATTTGAAGGTTCAAAGAAAGCAAGTTGGCCCTCACACATTTTCACAACACAACATTTTAACAAAAAGCTTTGGACACCCCAGCTTTAGAACATCAAGCAAACCCTAAATAGCTGACTGTGCACACTTTCTTACATATCAATGCATAGAACCAAATGTCCATATTTGTGTTTGAGTATCCATACGGTCCCCTGCTACAGTTCCCACCTCGTCCACAGGCTTGGTGATTATGTCCCTGATTGACATATGTTTGGATTCACATCTATTGGCCTACTTTTCCCTTGATTGAAGACTTGACTTCTCATTTCCAGACAACTTTATCTAGGCATTAATGGTCAGACAATCAGACTGACACAAAGAGACAAAAGAATAAAGAGCGGAGACAGACAAAGACTTAGAAAGGACATGAATGATCTTGATTGTAATGGGTCTAAGTGCTGCTTTTCTTGAAAACATGATGCAAAGACTCTGAATTCTGCTTGCTCTCCCTCCCTCGTTCGCTCACACAGACAAAACCCTCATATGTTCCAAAACCACGCCAAGAAAAACATCTATCAGCATAACTTTGCCATTAAAACATTCATAATTGTGCAAAACTGCACTGCTTGCGCTCTTTACTCCCACGACAATAAAGATACATGTTCTGTGCCTATTATTTCTTGTCCTTGTATTCAAATTTATTTAAATGAGAGATATTTAGATCCACTTTGCTCTGGCATCTTTACGCAGCTCTCTGCTGCTGAGAGCTGCACAAAGATGGGGCACTGCTGTCCAACTTGTTTCTACTGTATAACCACAATTTTGAGGACATAACCCCACTCTTCCCCCCCTGCAGTCAGAGCAACTTTTTAAACCTGCAGTTAAAGCGCTGACATCACATTACTATGCCCCCCCAAGCCCCCCTTCCATTGATCTGGTAGCGTACTGTGAATTTTTGAGCAGCGCCAAAACGCTCTCATTTTAACTGATCGCTCCAATCATATGCAAATGCGGCAGGCAGGTGGGGGGATGTCTTTCAGCAGTAATTGGCGGTTCTCTAATGGAGACTTTGGGTGTCAGTTGGAAATGTGTTTTAAGCCTTAATGAGTTTTGACGGGTCAGATCAGAAAGTGCCTGGCGTGAAACTGTGCGTGTGTATGCGTACGTCCACATCGGCATGTTGGAACCTGATGCATTTATAAGCAGCATCAATTACCCCACATAGTGAGTTTCACTGAAACATTTTTATTGTGCAATATATGCTACATATAGAGACATCAACATTCATTAGATTCACAGCTGGGTAATCTGCAAGTAAAAGGTCTAAAGATGGAGGCTAAATGCAACAAAATCTGCAGGGTCAAAAATAACCTTTCATACGGCAACAACAAAAATTCACACCAACGGCATAGATTTTGTTAAGTGTTTGATAAAAACGAAATAAAAACGGGGTCAGTCTTCTTAAAAATGTGAGCTCAAGTGTCTCTGAACTGTACATAAAATCTAAAAGTCCCTGTTTAGAAGTCAAAACGCATTTTTCCTGTTTCCCCCCTTCACCTAAAATGTCTATTGCTTAATTTTGACAAAAGTTTAGTCACAGAGCAGTCATGAATAATTAATTTGCACTGACAAAACCGCAGCAGCATCTGAAAATCTTCTATTATTATGTATGTGTCGCTATCCCTGCAATTTACAAAGCAACTTATCATTTTTCCCAGCAATAAAAGTGCAGAGGAGGAGAGAGATTGCTTTGACACTCCAAGTGGTTTTAGATTTATTGTGCATAATAAACACATGAGCAGGTTTTGAATGAAATCATCCAACGCATCTACATGTAGTTTTGCTTTATCTGTAGTGGGTGCATTTATAAAGGAATAGCTGAGTAGATGGTGGCACTTCAGCACTCAGATAGAACATAAATCATGTGAATTATAAATCATAGTTTGTTTGGACTTACAAGAGGGAGGGTGGGGGACTGAGAAGTGAAACTGCTGTCCAGTTCACAACACTGTTTGTTAGTATAAGGTGCCCTCCTGGGTGGTCGTAAATACCAAGACATAAGACGGCAGCTGATTTGGGTTTGGAGTTCTAAAGACTGATTACACGACGACAGAGTGACTGCTGCCATCCCTCAATCATAATGTCATCAAGGGAGATGAGAAAATCACATTTAAATGTCACGCTTTTGAGTATAAGTTGCAGTTTTTTTCATAGTTTGGCCAGGGGTGACTTTTAAAAATGAAACATCGGCTCATATGTTCGTTATTTCATAAACACCCTCTAGAGGTTGCTTCCCACTAACAACCAATCTCATAAATCCAAACATGACGTCATGGTTACCGATGTTTTTGGAGAGCTTTTCAAAATAACCCTAATCTCTCAAAGTCATCATGTGGCGATGAGGCTAAAAACTTGACGGTAGCTTCTCCCACATACGACAGTTTAGTATATGATAATATTTTTGGGCAAAGCACCGAACACGAATTTGAAGTGCGTCAAAAGAAGAAGCTGATGCAAATTTGAGGCACCAGTCTGGAATTTGACGCATGAGTTGCATTCGGTGTGAATGCAGCATTACGCCTCCTCCTCCCTATTGCTACTATTGTAGGGACATTTGAAGCTGTAGTGTCTTATAGGGACCTAGACCTGCGTTCACAGGGAATGCGATCCGCATGGCAGAGGCGACCAGTTTCAATATTAAGTTAATGGTACAGAAGTGATCTGATGTGCTGCGGCGTGATTTGAGCAACAAGTGCGGAACGGCGGTCTGGCAGAAGTGCAATTTGGGCGGCAAGGCCAGAGTTCAAATATCTGAAATGTGATGAGGTCACCACATCCCATCTACAAATCAGGGACACAGCTTTGGACATGTGACGTTTTACATGATTCAATCAGCAATGTCAGTATTTTTTGTCCTGAACTTCCATCCATTTTCTTAACCCGCTGGGGCCGCAGAGTTGCCCATCCCAGCTACTGTTGAGCAGAGGCTGGATACATCCTGGACAGGTTGCCAGCCTGTTCCACCCCATTTTTCATATTTCTCCGCTTGGAGGGATAAATGTAGGGATAGGAAATTTGGATTCAGCCTTGAACTCCAGTGTCCCTTATATATTATTTTTTCCTTTTTTAGTATGCATTTTTTGGGTGCTCCAATTTATACTCCTGACTGACTCACAGTGCGAAAAATACGCAATTCAGATTAACAAAAGCACAACATGTTTTAAAGCAATCATTAAAGAAGTTTCTGTTATGTGGTTTTAATCATCGAGAACCGTTTTTAAATTATTCAGATTATCCTCAAAGTTCTCTCAGAAGGCTGCAATCAAGGCTCACCGTCCAGCCAAAGAGTTAAAAAGAATGTATTTAGAAGTACTTTACTAAACAAACCACCATGTCAATTTATGCCATGTGAAAAAGTAGGACAGCATAATCCTTTAGCACAAACCCAATCTGGGAGATCTGAAGAGTACGTGATTAATTCTTTGGTATTAATCATGTAATTCTTTCATATAAAACAAAGCTTAAGCCTTATTTGCTAAGATATTTGACCTTGGCAGAGAGTTAAGACATTACAGCTTGGATTTAAAATGCATCTAAAGATTAAAAATGATGGTTGACTATTACTAAGGATTATAAACCCAAGGAAAATTGCTTTTTCATTTTGAAACAAAACTGATTTTAGAAAGGAGCTACAGGGTCAGGTGGTATATGAGGTGACAACTTGTACTTGGATACAACATGTTTTCTGATGGATATGAAGGTTAGATCGAAGACATGTTGCATAACTCTTTAAAAAAAAATTTTTTTAATCATAATTTGAATTCTCCATATTTACCCAAGCTGAAATTAAAGTAATACTCCTGTAAGAGAAACAATATTTGTTCTAAATTTATGCTTCACTGCTTGAGGCTACGCGGCACCTCAGACACATAGTTTATTTGATCTCTGCTCGTTGAGGGGAAAAAATCCTTTATGACTATCAAATGTGTCTCACTCTTTCCCCGTGAATCTTGTTTACCGATGCTGCCGTGTGTTTATCTGTGAATGAAAATGACTCTGGAGACACCATGCACTCCTTTGCCCCAACAACAACACATATTTCTTTCATTTCATGGTCTTCATAGAGAGCGGGAAAAACGTAAAGTGAAAGCACAAGGTCGCTTTCAAAGACATCATTTTTATAATTCATGGTGAAGTAAGATGCAGGTCTTCGACTTGAACCTAGGGCCTTACAAAATGTTTTATTTAAATTCATTAGCCAAACGGTTCATATCTTAAGGCATGAGAAACCCTTGTTTCTATACATGGAAATACACAAATAGTGAAAGAACACCTCATTTTAAGTGCATGGAGGACAAAACTGTTGCAAATATTATTCAACAAACAATCACACGTTCTATTAACCTGTCCAACATCACATATTTATGTGCTTCATAAAATTAGCACTTCAAAAAGTCAATAAGTTTTTTTGAAAATTCTGGATGGAGCATTTCCCCCAACAAATTTCTAAATTGCATTTTATAAACCAGCACACATTTATGTTCAGTCTGATTTTAGTACTTTTTTTAATCTGTGGATACATTAAAGTACATTCACTCCAACACTCTTAATATTGCAATTTGCAAAATATAGAAAAAAAGCCTTTAGATTGTCCCATTAATTTATTGGCATACATTGTTGTTGATATTGTGGAATTTTCCCTGATAAAAATTAAAATAATTGTTTTATCTAGATAATCACTAGCAATCTCAACATAAAGTAGTTTTTGCTGGAGTATAGATCACTATGTTGAGTCAATATACTTTTGTTGTTGTTGTTGTTTTTTTTTTGGTCCAAAAGAAATCATCACTTATTTTTAAAGTAAAATGGAACTAAAACTTTTATAGTAATTAAAAAGGTTTGTGAATGCTACAAAGTACCATTAACAAAATATGGTAGCATGTGGTTTGCCCTCCAAATGTTCGCCTTTATAAAGCAATACAGTCCTTGACTTCAATATAATTACATATTTTTAGTTCAAGAACAGTTTGACAACTATTGTATTTTGCGCACTATAAGGTACACTTAAAAGCCTTATTTTTTACAGTCTTCCTTATAATTCAAAAAGTCTAACATGCGATTAATTCTGGTAGTGCTTACTGATGTTGATCAATTTCGAGAAGTATATGGCGCACTGTCAAAAAGTTCCTCTGGTATTGCAAATACACTAATGTGGCTAATGTGTAGCGTCTGACAAGTTTTAAGTTGTGTTAAAATTCCTTCATTACTCACTTCTAAGTGCACTAGGCTACAACGTGTGTTCGCCATTTTATAGAGCTATTCAAATTTACGTGTCTGAATTCCCACCCTAATCCCTAACTACTAAAGTGCTATATAGTGCAGGTCTATCTAGTGCCCTGGATTTTAAATGTAATTCGGACATCTGTGCTCACTACTTTTGTTTTTAAGCAACTAGTATAACGTCACCAATTTCACGAAGTGAAAATCTAATCAATACGAGCATTTTACAATGTCTATTTATGACTCCACTGTGTTCTGATGATGAGATATTGATGGTTTATTAAAAAAGTACATTCAAACACTATTTTTTCTGCAAAAATTCGCCAATATAGTGAATATTGATGCACATGGGATTTATAGGAAGTTTCACTTGATTTTGAATTGCAGATTAGGACTGCACTGCAAAATGGCAAAGGCACTATATAGTGAGTGGTGAAGGGATTTGGACATATGTATACATATATATATATATATATATATATATACAAATAAATAGATAGTTTATACCTGTATAGTGTTTTTCTAACTTCTTTGAAGGTCCAAAGCACTATATAGTCACAGTCCCATTCTCAAAGTAATGGCGGCTCCACTGTCAAACACCGGCGCCAACCTTTCACCAGAAGCGAGGTGGTCAAGGTGGGAATTGAACCAGCAATGTTACAACCAGAGGTCGACCGCCCTTCCACTGCACTATGGCCGCCCAATTCTAGTGTACTAGAAATTTCCCACAAGTCTCTGCGAAAAACCAGTGTGCATCAATGCTCACTAGATTTGCTAATATAGACCAAAATGCAATGTGTTTGAACGACTTTTCAAGTTAACACATTTATTTTAATATTTTTGTTATAAACTGTTCAAGATTTCATCTTGTGGATTCATAAATAGTTTTTGTAAAAAGTTAAAAAGGTGTTTACTTCGGCAAATGTTACATTTACTTTTGGAAAAAAAAATGTAGTGAGCAAGGTTAATGCAGTTAATGAAACCCTTAATGTGCCTTATTTATTTCACGTTGTGTTCTAAATTGTGGAAAATTTGGGAGTCTAAAAGTATAATGAAAAGGGTTTCAAATTTTTTGGTTTTAAGAATCAGAGTTAAACTCTAGAATGAACATTCATGAAGAGCCCCCAGGTGAGCATTTCTAGGTTTTCATCAGGAGGAGTAAAAAATGGTGTCTTAACGTCTGCTGGTTCAAATTTTATAATTCAAAGTGTTGTTTCTCAT
>NC_050531.1:13377656-13399304 GCF_002922805.2 Oryzias melastigma
TCTGATGCAGCTGAGCCCAGGGGACGGCTAGACACGACAAGCACAAGCTACTAGCGCTGACCTTGGGCTACTTGGCAAAGGCCTTCAAGGTGTATGCAAAAGCTGCTCAGACATCTCAGAAAGAAGGGTGTTTTTGAAGTTAAGTATCGCAGTGTGTGTGTTTGTTAGTATGTATGTGAGTGTGTGCATTTTTCAAAAGCAACCAAGGATACCCATAGGCCTGAATTTTATCAAGCTCTTTGATATGGGCGTTTCAGAGTGTTTATAATTACAAACAAACCCGATCATGATTAAAACATTGCTACAAAGCACAGAAGTGGCCAGGGAGAACTGATCTCACCCAATATGTACAGCATTCGTGTGATGTTCTTGCTGTGGAGTGCATGAGACTGGCAGTGCAGAAGCAACAGGGGCCTTGAAGCTAATGTTGACATCATCAACTGTCGCCAACATAAAGACGATCCATAATGACAACTGATCATCATGTCACTCCTGCGGGGCAAAGAGCCAACAGCACTTGTGCCTCTCAGCTTGTACATTATGGATGTGCGTGCACATTTGTCCATGCGTGTTTTCATCATGGCCGCGTTTCAAACAGAACATGTTTCAAAGGGAATACTAATCCTCAGAAATGAGGCGTGAGATCAATATTCCCATGTTTAATTGGATGCTGACTGATTTGGTTGAGAAATAGTCAGCACGACATCCCTCTGTCACGCCGATACAGGCCCACGAGTTTCACCAATTTAGCCGTTGAGGAAAGCTTGTCAAGAAAAAGGCGAACAGACAGACGGGTCGACAGTGAGACAGATGGAAAAAGCGAAAAAGAGTGGAATTGAGACTTGACATCAAAGTGTTAGGACGTTATGATTGCTGCAGCCATTTAAGGAAAGGTTGGAGAGTGAAAGAAAACCTCGGGGGGTCGTCCCATCATCATATGCCCCACTTGCTGCTGTGATTTGGTGATTTGTTGTCCGGAAGCCATGTTGTGAGAGGAGCAGGAGGGACTTTTGGGTAGGGAGGGGGGGGCGGGATGAAGAGAAAGAAGGAGATGAGGACTGGGACAGAGGGATAGAGGGAGTTAAGCAAAAAAGATGGGTGAATGAAAAGGAGTGTCCAGGACCACTGTCAAATGGTTGAGATGTTACCATGACTACAGTAATGAAGGGTCTCAGGACACCCTGGGGGCACAGAGGAGGAGGGGTTCAGGCAAGGGTGGAGGAGGGAGAAACGAAAGTGATGGTGAAGAGTATCGGGGAGGGGGCAAAATTGAAAAATGGAGAGAAGGAAAATGTAAGAGGCCTGCAGGCTTATTTTCTAGACTATGTTGACACACATTATGCCACAATGCTGTCACAGAAATAAACTGGTTAACATCAGACATCACACAGTTGTTACAACTGTTAATATATAAATCGCCTTGCAATTTTCAACAAACACTGTTACAACCAATATGAGTATGAATACAGGATGTCCATCGGAGAGAAAAAAAAGTAATCATAAATATGTATGTTAAGGTAATTCGAAATCCCAACCTTACCTCATTCTGTCATAAATAGCCCCCAGTCCTATAGGTTAACCCATCAGCGGTGCTGAGTTGCATGTTGAGATTGGATTCTGGCCAAAAAGGAATCCATATTAATGCACAGAAACACATTCTATGTGTAAGTTTTAAAACCTGCGTGTAAAGTTGATGCAAAAATTGTGTTTTTCCAAATCATCCAATAAGTGTTTTTTTAAGACCCACTCCAATGAAAACTATGTTTTGGTGTTTGTAAAATGTTCTTGTAGTATTTTTCTCATGATGGAGGAAATGTATAAAGAAAATTAAGATTAAAGCCACATTTCTGGGTATTTCTTTATTCAAATTGTTGTGAATTCCAATCCATTCACTTGTAGACAAATAGATCCATCTCAGTTTTCCTCATCCGAGCTCAAAACTGTACAGCTACATAGCTCCAATATTTCTTGCTATTTTTGTTGCACCGCTAATGCTAGGTTGGGTTTGTGAGGAGTCTGAAAGCTAGCGGGAGAGTGTGGAATCAAAGGGATGATGGGAAATTGAACTCACTCTTTAGCAACAATCTTGCCGCTCTGCAGAAACTATGTCCTAGAAGTTTTCATCCGCCATAATCATGATTAATCATGATTAAAAGAGCACTGGGAATGCTTTTAAATGCATTACATATTGTTAGAAATGTATGAAAAATGTAAAAATTATGTGTTTTCCAAGTAGTTGCAAAGATAATACATTTAGTTAACATAAAGTGAACAATTAAAAAAAACAAAACCCTTAAATTATTTAAAAACTTGTATTTCAATGCTTTCTACATGATAAAAAAATACATTAAATAAATGTCCCTAACTAAAGAATATTCTCACTACTCTTACTCCAAAAATAATGGTTAACTTTTGCGAAATTGATTTTATTACTCATACAATGTTTTTTAGCCAAAGACAAACTATAAACTGCAACAGAGGGAAAATGCTTTGACTTTTTTCTCCGTAATGATTTCACAGGGCTTTTATTATGAAGTTTAACAAGAATCAAACGACTGAGTCAGAGTGTGTTGAACGTGTTAATTATGCACATAAGCTCTCCAGTGGTTCCATGAACTCTAGTTTCTATGTTAAATGAGCTGTTGGTGCATTACCACAAGTCAAAGCATAAATGTGATTTAATGAGCATTCTTTATAAAGCGAGGGAGTAAACCTCTATCTTAGGTATGTTCTTAAAATTATGAAGGAGCCAAGTACACTTTATTTTAGACTGTATTTATAGGGCAGAACAAATTAGAGGGACAACAATGGTACATAAATTAGCACTCGTTGCTTTGTTTAGCATGCTAATTTGTTCCACATTGAACTTAAGTGAAACACGATTACCCTACACATTCTCATTCCCAAATCGTCATATATAGACATATGGTTCAGGCTCCCTCCGTGTTACTTTTTGACGTTTTGGGTTTCCCTAACTCGTCATTTTTGACATGCTGGCTGTTCCTATTAAATCACAGGTCCCCAACGCTCAGGACGCGGTACCGGACGCGGAATCGGTACCAGTCCGCATCCCGAGTGTTGGAGACCCATGATCACTGTATGCATTTTTTCCCTGTCTGTGGCAGGGGACCCCTGATTTAATGGGAACAGTCGACACATCGAAAAACATCGAGTTAGGGACACCCAAGACGTCAAAAAGTGACACGGAGGGGGCCCAAACCATACGTCCATATATGACGAGTTGGAAGTGAAAATAAGTTGGATTACCTTATTTTAATAAATATATATATGTTTCTTTTAAGATGGTGATTTTTTTTACTTAAATGGCCTCATCTATTATTTTTTTCCCCCCACCAACAGTTGCTTTCCTCTAACAACCACAAGAGGACATTGTAGGTGTGTGTATATAAAACAGATAATCTGATCAATTCTACTCCTGAACTTTATGATATTTCTCTTTTTTGCATCAAACAGGATTACAGAAACACAGAAGTCCCGCTGAAAGCGCCATCGTTCACAGTAAAAGGTTAAGATTGCTGTTAAAAAAAAAAACACGTTTCTCCCTAAATTGCGACTTATACTCTGGCGAGGCTTGTTTTCCACGAAATACGGAAAATAATTTTCTCATAATGGAAAACTTCAAACTGTTGCAAAAAAACTGTGGACTGCAGAAGCAGTAGGAGCACAGTCTAGTTCAGAATAATTCACAAATATTTCAGTTTCTTTAAGATTGTGATTATCTGTCTAGTTTGTAGTAGCATTTAATAACATTGTCTGTTGTAGACCTTGTAAAAATTAAATCTGAAGTTTTATTTCATCAAAAAAAGAAGATTTTTAACCAATTTTTCTTGGAAACTTTTGTTCCTGGTGGTTAAACATGTTTTAAAATGATTATTTTGATACATGGAAAAACATCATTCTTAGTCATAGTAATTTTTCAGGCTTAAACTGCTAAAGGACAGACTTATGAATGGTTTTAAGTATTCCAAATTTGCCCAAAATATATTTCTTTTTAATTACTCCTTATCTATGCTTCCTTAGATTTTAAATGTGAGTTTCTTTTCTTTTCTTTCTTTCCTTTTTAATTTATGATGTCCAGCACTTCACTAACTCTCAGTTTGACTGCATTGACACTAATAATCAGAATCAAAATTCACCTGCAAATGAAACAAAATCCTGACTTTTAGGGAGATCAGAGTTTCATTCTTTGGTCTAAAGAGTTCAAATCACTTTTCACCCTCAAATAAACTGAGTACTGGAGAAAACAATCAATAAAAACTTAACAATCAACAAGCTGAACACAACAAACTTTACTAAGATTCCTTTAGCTTTTGATTAAACAAACTTTTTAAACTAAAACCCACATGGTTTGTTTAATCACATTGTAGTATAAATAAATTACTCTACTCTAATTTGCCAGTAAGCATATATACTAGTTCAGTTTAATATTCTGAGTGTAGGCTTGATGATCTATAAAGAAGATTCAATTGCAAAAGTAAACAAACAACACTAATTTATAATTTAAGCTTTGAAATGCATCAAACTTTTGATGCCTGTAGAGAAGGATTCAACCCTGTATCTTACATGAAATGATTAGAAAAAAAGGATCAATGTCCAGGGAATAACAGCTAAATAATGATTTTTAAAAATCATATCTATTCCTTTTAGAAAAGAAATATAAAACGACAATGCTCGTGCAACAATATGCATTTTACTTGAAACTTCATAATCAAGTGTATATTCAATAGTGCCTGTAAAACCGTCTGGGAGCCAATAATCTTGCCCTGGAGGGGATCCTTAACTGAACTTGAGCTGATCTCACTGTGTGGTCTCAGTAAAAATCCAAACAGATCCACAAAGCTCTGCGCAGCAGCCTGAGATCCTTCATTGCTCATCGATGGAGGGATCAATATGTGGACATGTGGGTATTGACTGAGGTAATGATGATAGCTGCAAAACCACGTAGCCACGCGTACACACACACGCATGCTCAGCCGCATAAACATACAGAAACAGTATTAACACACATACATCGCATCAAACATGATGTTTTAAACTGCATCTTGGAGGAGATAAATTCAAGCAGAAATTTATAATTTACACTTTACCAGTTTTGAATGTCTGTATCAATGACAAATAAAACACTTTACTTGTATGGTGGAGGCATGCTGCAAGGTAGTAAATGAGGAAACGAGGACTAAGAGGGTATGTTGATAAGTGTCTATGATGTATAGATTGTCAGGAAAACAGTGTGAGAATTAATGTGTATCACATTAAAAGTTGTTTTAATAAAAACAATACTTTTCAGTAACGGCCTCTTCAAGGTTTAAATAGGTGTCCGATTTTTTAGCTTCCAAATTTTCCTGACTTTTTGGGGTAAAGTTTATCTTCATCCTCCGCAAAATATCTGCAGCTGGTTTTAACTCTATTTGTAAACTAGAATTTGTGCAGGAACCATTAAAATATGATATAACCCATAACTGTCAAAGTGAAAGCTTCAAAATCTGATGTCAACTTAAGACTTTTAAGACGTGACTATTCAATACAACAATCAATTAGGTCAGTAAAACTGTTTTTTTATGTAAATCCTCCATTTTAGCAACTTTATTAGCATCATCCCTGTAACACCAGACAGCCTGTGTGGGAACAACTGTCACAATAAATCCATATTTTAAGTACAGACTACTGGTTTTTAACTTTTTTTTGCAGTTTTCTTTTATTTTGAAGTCAACGGCTCTTCTTCTGTTTCCTCTCTATTTTATGCGAAAATAAAGTGTACCTTGTTAACTTGCTTGCTTGGAGGTTTAGTTTAGCGGTCGGAAAAGCCACTTTAAGAAAGTAGCAGATGGATTCTCAACTCGTGACCAAGCGACTTAACATGTATCAAGAATGAGTTGGAAGCATTTAGTAGTTTTCCAAAATAAAAC
This sequence comes from Oryzias melastigma, assembly GCF_002922805.2. Taxonomy (NCBI): domain Eukaryota; kingdom Metazoa; phylum Chordata; class Actinopteri; order Beloniformes; family Adrianichthyidae; genus Oryzias; species Oryzias melastigma. The sequence continues at coordinate 13,383,584 of NC_050531.1, forward strand.
TTCCTTCAGAATGAGATTATAAATAAAATGGAAAAGATTTTAATTTCTCTGCGGCCTCAGGGACTGGCACAAGTCCATGGCCCGGGGGTTGGCGATCACCGCTGTGACCCGAGCCGTGACTGACGCTTATTGACCGGTTGAACCGAACACACTTGTGGAAAAGCACAATTTGACTTTCATTCAGTCCTTCCTAATTTGCCAAAACACCAAGTGTGACAAGGGAATGTCCCAAAAAGGAAAATAAAACCTCGTTTCTTATAGGTCTGTTTAAAGCAGTTGACATCAGCTATAAGTTTAGACCAGAAAATGAGTCATTGGTCTGCATCTGTCAAGTCTTCGCTGGACAAAGGAACCAATATATTTTAATGAGGCCCAAGCTCATGATAAAAAATTAAATTACTCATTTGTGCTTTGAAAAATGGCTTAGAGACCTCTGCTAAGACTAAAGTCAAATAAGTTTGAGTTTAAGAACATTATTTTTTTCTGTTTGGCACATTGGACTAAAACACACCAAAGCTCCTGGCACCATCCAGCGAGAACAAATCCAAATCTCTTTTCCATTCAGGTTAAAACAAGCCATAAAAATTATTTGAGAGCAGTTTGTTCCAGCTGTGAAAAATCAAATTCTTAGGAGAAAAAAAAGCACAGAAAATGTGGAACCCCACGAAATGATACACTGTAAAAAAAACGTGTGCATAGAGACAGAAAATGCTCTCACAGCGAAGAGAATGGCATGTTAATTCATTAAAATAATCTCAGTTTGTCTTGATGTTTGCCGTGACACACATCAAGACATTGTTCAGAGAGGTCCAATAAAAGCAACACTGACTTAACAGGCAATTGTGTCTGTCTTGCTGCAAGCACTCTCTTAGTCACAGACAGTGAGTTTATTGGGCGGATCAGTGTCAGGAGCACAAGCACATGCGCACGCAGACACACACGCATGCAGAAACACACGGGCTTAAATAAGCCCACACTTTAATTTAGGCCCCGTCACTACAATGAGGCTTCCGACATCAGACAGCAAATTGTTCTTGTGCAATGAAAAAACACAACAAAAAAGGAGAGATTGGCGGCGGACAAAGAAAAAGAGAATAAGGGGAGGGTGGGTGGGGGGCAGTCTGTGCAGATATACGTGTGCATAAATGCTTACTTTAATATGTGCGCTTATAGAAGTATAGGGTGTTGTGTGGGCATTCCTTACCACACCTGGCGCCTCACAAGCGCATGTCGTGTTTTGATGTGCATATTTCCCTCACAGATACTGTGTGCGTTGCAGTGAGTGTGGGTGGGTTGGGGGTGGAGGGGGATCTCTAGCCTCTTGAATATGTTCAGTTAAATAAGCCGATTGTTCTTTAAAAGCTTAATCAAACCCTAATTAGCATCGCTGTAATTGCACTTGCCTGATGGCTGTGGCCCATTGACATGGATTCCCTTGTTAATTACTGTAATTGCCTCACTAATGCTATGAATACATCAAAGTTATGCAAATGGTGATGATGAGTAATCCGGCAAGTATTTGAAATGGTTGTCATTACACATGCACACGCATGCTGTGATTGTTGGATACTTCTCTTTCTGGTAGGCACAAAAGGTGAAGATATAACACACACATTTACATATTCATCGGCTGTTATTGAACACGGAACACACACACACAAGTTAATACAAAGGGGAATACACGCTAACATTAACTAACTTGCTCCCGCCCACACACAATCAAACTCTTGGATCAAAGTGTTAAATCATAAAGATGAGAAGCTCTCTAAGAGTCTAGCACTTTAAGCAGGGTGCTGGTTGTATTAGTACAAAGAATTAATGAGGACACACAAACACTTGCCCTCTCGCTCACACATTTACACACATACTCACACACTCCACAGTGGAGAAGCAGAACATCGCACTATTCTATGTACTAATTACCCTTGGTCCGTCTCCCTCATCTCTCATAGTCATTCACTCCCTCAAACGCACACATACACACATTAATGAAGGCCTGTTGACTGCCGTAATCCCATGCTGACACTCCAGGGAGTCAAATCAATGTGACCCCAAAGTCTTTGTGCATAAAATGGCAATATAATGAGGTTGGTGTTGGAACGTCTAAACACACGTTGACAAACGCACACAAGCAAACACTTGTTTTGGTATTAGGGTTGATTTCTCTCAAAGTGAAGATTAATGAGTCTGTTCATGAAGGGTTTATTTAGGGCAGGCTACCTTTAAATGGCTATTTGTGATACCTTGCATTTAAGAATATTGTGGCCCCTACACTAAATAAAAAAAAAAAGGTTTAAAATGTTGTTTTTTTTCAGTGAATGTGTAGTTAAATGCAGCATAAATTTATGTAAAATATATATTTGAGTTTTCTCTATCTTTTTCAGCTTCTATTTATAAATGGGAATTGGGGTTACCACTTCCACCGCTGATCTCCATGCCCTCGTCTCCCGCGACACTTTTGCTGACTCTTCCCAGGTATCTGCTGGCACTTCTGAGCTAAAATCCCCTGGGTCTTCTAGGAACCGTCTTCCCTGTAGAACCTACTGGCAGGCATTCTTAAGGCATCGTGACTAGATCCTAATGTCAATGTAACTGGCTCCTTACGGTGTAAAGAAGCTCTTTCTGAGCCACTCCACAGCACCTGCAATCTCCTAGTTGCTCAATCATCCTGATTGTATTCATGATCTCATTCTTTTGATCGCGCTCTGACCTAGCACATAAGCACAGGTGAAGGTTGAAGCACAGTATCACACATATCTGCATTCTTAACAGACTTTAAAAGCCTACTCATAGAACACCAGTTGGGCCACGTCGTGCTGACAGTTCCACAGGGGGTTGATTGCCCGCCATCCGTGGCTCCACTCATAAATTCATTTTAGCATCAGTGTTCAGACCGTAAACCAATACAGTAGAGGGTGGTATTTACCCTTTCTACTGGCCATGGGATCTTTCACAGCGTCCCCTCACAGCATGACTGCCGTGTTCTTGAGTCCAGGAGCCAGCGCCATGTCAGACTTTAGAGAGGCAGGCAAGATGCCACCTGAAATTTCGCAAAAATAGCCGTGTAGCTTGAAGTCAAGTGGACTCTAGTATGACCCAGATGTGTGATTTAGAAGGTTCTAAGTTAGTGTGGCTCTATAGTACAAATCCCTCTAAAAAAGACACACATTAAAGTTTACAGCAACAATTGAAAAAGCAAAGAACAAAACTCATTTCCAGAAAATAATATCCGTTCCAGAGTTGCCACAGTGAGCGTGTTTCTTCTATCTGTCTTCTGCATCCTCTAACACCAGCTACCCTCATGTCTTCCTACGAACACGCCTTCCTTCTCTCCATCTTTGACTAAAACGTGTCCAATTTCCACTGGCATCCTGTCGTTAGACAGGTGGACATCGGGCCTTGACTGGTCTCATATGATAGGTCTGATTCACATATTTGGTTTGGGAGAGATTTTACAGATGCCCTTCCTGACCAGGCTTGGAGCAGGCACAGGGAGGGGGGGGGCTCTGGTCACACGCAAGACTTCAGAATCAATCTATAGCTAGAAGCAGAAATCGTAACTTTAGCCGGTTGCGTAAGCGGAAATTTCCTAAACTTTAGAAAAACCTTTCAAAATGATATTTTAAAACCTTTTCAGAACTATCAGTTTTTGCGACTTCCGGCTATTAATTTTCGGGCGCCATAATTTTTCTCTGTAGCCAGATTCTCTTTCAAGGAAATCGTGGGACATCACTGATTGGATGATGATGTTTGAGTTTTAAAGAAGAGGATGCAGAAGAATAATTGTCCCAATTCTGGTAGAGTTGAATGTCCACATAATAATGTAAGTTTCGTAAATAGTAGGGAACATATACACTATCTCTTCATGTGCATGTCCTGAATTAAAATATTTTGAGTCACCAGAAATATTAACACTTTTGGTTTGAGGAGCTTCATGCCAAATAGCTTCTGGATGAAAAGGTGAACAAACGTCGTTGTCCAATCAGTAATATCCTGTACTACCTACTTTTACCGGTTTCTAATTTTGTTTCATTTTATTTTGATTTCAGGAAACTAATTAAAAAAACATTTTATTTAATTATTTGTTTAACTTGAGTGTTCATTTGGAATTGCATTTAGTTCCTGGAATGTTGTTTTAATTTCTAAAATGAGATGTTTTTATTATTATTATTTATTTATTTTTGATCGTCATTGTGGTCTCTGGTATATTTTGCATTTAATGGTTGGTTGATGTGATTTTGCCCTTTGGGCCACCATACTAATTCCATTCTTAGCAAATTTTGAACCCACATTTACAAAACTTTTGAGATACATGTAACTTTTTATCTTTATGATTTAAGATTTTTAGTGGTAAAATTGAAGTTTGGTACTTTTGGTTCAATTAATGAAAAACATCCAAAATATTACCAGCCGAGCATTTGAACACTGTAGCCCATTTAGATGTGTGAAACCTTAAAACTAACAGAAGTTTGTTCTTAATATGTGACAAATACCTCTCTGCCTTAGATTCTGCCAGTTTAAATAGAGGTATCAGAGATTTGTATATAGAAGAATAGGTATAAGTGCAAAAAATATTTTGTACAGGGTCCTGATCAATCTTAAACATTGTCAAAAATATAAGCCAGAATATGTTTGAGAACTTGACAGCCCCATGAACACAATACAGTTGATAAAGGAAGCCTCCTCAATAGAAATTATGGAAAAAAATGTGTAAAGGTGTTGCATGCAGGTTGGTCAGTGTGGTGTTGGTGGGAACAGAAAGCAGAGAGGCCACACATACATATCCACTTCGCACACAAGCACATACATAGGCACAAGCTTCACCCACAAACACAGTGACACAGTCCACACAGACAGCTCCCTGGAGAGTACCACTACAACTTCCACCACTTTATTATTGGTCAATTTGGAGGCTTCTTTCACAGGGGTGACATGGCTTAGGAGATGTCACAGCCCAACCAATCAATACCACTCTGAAAGCTCAGGATCCACACTTGGTGTGTGTGGTTGGGTGCAAATGTGTGCATGCTTGTGTGTATGTGTGTGACTTGCTGAAAGCGGCAGCAGCTGTGGCTGGACTCTACCCTTCTGACCTGTTTACTGGACAGTAATTACATGGGAAGAGACGTCCATCCAGCTCCTGCTGACCAGCTCAACTAATGAAGTAAAACACAGACAGACAGGCAAAGACAGCAAGACAGGAAGGACTGATAGACAAATGCATTGATTAAAAAAACTGCAATGGTAGCACTCCTGCTCCGATGAGTCTCCGTCCACCTTTGTGTGATGTATATTTGAGCTTTTATGTGCATCTTGGACAGACTGATGCCTTCCATTTGCCTGTGGCGGGATAGGCCTGAGCACTAGATGAACAAGCAGCACAGCATGTAAGCAATCCCAGGCACGAGTTTCCCTGACAAACCTATTGATTCTATGGATTTCCACCCAAAGTTGCAATAATGATACATCATGGGCGGATTTGGCAGGACAGACTGCTGGGGGAAGAGGTGGCAAAGCAATTTGCAGCTGTAAAGACCAAGGGTGGTTGGAAAGGGTGGGGTGAGGAAGTGGGGGCCCTGATTACTAATACCCCCAATGAAACAAAAAGAGAAGAAATATATCCCTCCATATCTCCGTCCGTCACTTCATCCCTCTGTCCTCGGGTGTCTTGTTTCCTGGTGTGTCGATATGGATGTATGAATTTGTTACACAAGGATCCAGCACAATGGATTGGCTTTGCTGCTTTGTTAAGGATAAGGGGTGTGTAGGAATCATAGACTTTGGTGTGTTCAGTGCATGAGCAGCAAGAATAGAGCTCACAGATAAACTGATTGTACTTATGTGTGCTGTTTTTCTGTTCCGAGCTCAGAGCACCTTATCTTTGCAGCCGAATCCGAGGGTGTTTTGTAATATTAAAACTATCTTTCACTCTCTGGCTGAAGGATATAAATTAAATAAATATAATATATGGGCTTCTCTTTGACTGTCATACAGTAACTGTACACTAAAGATAGGATTTAACAGCACACACCTTTAGGAATTCTAGATTTTCGAGTCCCTCGATGCATGCAGAGCAAAAGTTAAGATGAAGGTTTGCAGATATTACCCTCTGTGAGCTGCAAGTTAAAGGTTCATTGCATGAATATTATGTGTGCATTTCAGATGCTTGAAACACAGGCTGTTGTGCTGAAGCAAGAGCAGGTTATTTAAAGTTTAGAATGTAATTCTGGGAAAAAAAAAAAAAAACCTTACAGTACGAAGCTTAATCCCAACAAGTGAAAGTATATCCGAACGATTTTTAATTCAGAGTTCCTGAGCAAAAAATAACTATCTTTTAAGCCTCTTAAAAAAATGCTGAAAAATTAGATTTGTGATGCGCTGGTGCATAAACACAAGTTTGCATGAAAGGCAATAATTTATGGCCCATATTTCACTCTGATTAAAAACCTAAGCAGCGATTATAGTGACTACTCAGCAATCTTTTCTGACATCAAGGCATGTTTTTTTCCCCTCATTCTAATCCACTACATTATAATTATTCAGTCATTTCAACTTTCATAGGGGAAAAATAATAATCTTTTGGTTATGCAAATGATTGGGCCCCAGAAAAGGCCCGTCCTTGGCAGATGGCTGGTATTTCAAATGTGGTCATTTTGGTATTTCTGTCAGAAGATAGATCTTTGATTTAATGAAATAGCGGCTTAGGCTCGAGCTGAAGAATACACAATAAAATTACTTTATAACTACCAGCCCTGATTAAGTATATTGCTTTTTCTGTGTGTGTGCGTTCATGAACTTTAGTGTTAAAGCTTTATATTCAAGATTGTATATTAAAAAGGGAACATTATTTAGTAGGGGTGTGTATTGGCAAGAATCTGAAAATACAATACACACAACACAACACATATTCCAATAGATCCCAAGACTAGCAGAACAATTTTTAACTTTTTTTTTAAAGAATATGACTTAAAAAAAACTAAGAAGTACATGTCTCATAATAACAAAAACCGTGAGGCCGACTGAACTAATGAGACAGAATATTTAACACAAGCTGGTTCTTGCAAGATCTTGTTGTTCTGGTGCGCTGTAGTGTGCCAAGCAACTAACTAGCGGTTGGGGTTTAGGTGAAAAACAAAACGCTAAACGACACTCATAAAAAAGAATTAAATATTGTCAGCATTTTTAATTGATTCAAGTATCGTCAAATGAAATATTGTGATTTACAAGCAGGAAAAGTAAAGGGGCGGGCATTAATAAGCTCGGCTTGCTAATGTTATGTTTTCCAGATGTTTTTTTTATTATTTATTTTTCAATTGTGTTTCCTTGCTGAATTGTTATTGGCATGGTGGAAAAATAAAACCACAAATCAAAAATATCATGAAGTCTTGTCAGCATTATAAATCAACACAAGTATAGACAAATGAAATATTTGCGATGTATCATATTGTCTTGTCTGCATATTAAATCGATACAAGTATCGACAATTGAAATATCGCGATATATCATAAAGTCTTGTCAGCATTTTATATTGATACAAGTATCGACAAATGAAATATTGCGATATATCATAAAGTCTTGCCAGCATTTTATATCGATACAAGTATCGACAATTGGAGTATCGCGATATACAATATCTCTTGTCATCATTTTAAATCGATACAAGTATAGACAAATGAAATATCGCGATATATCGTAAAGTCTTGTCAGCATTTTGTATCGATACAAGTATCGACAATTGTAATATCGTGATATATCATAAAGTCTTGTCAGCATTTTATATTGATACAAGTATCAAAAATTGAAATATCGCGATATATCATAAAGTCTTGCCAGCATTTTATATCGATACAAGTATCGACAATTGGAATATCGTGATATACAATATCTCTTGTCATCATTTTAAATCAATACAAGTATAGACAAATGAAATATCGCCATATATCGTAAAGTCTTGTCAGCATTTTAAATCGATACAAGTATAGACAAATGAAATATCGCCATATTTCGTAAAGTCTTGTCAGCATTTTATATCGATACAAGTATCATCAATTGAAATATCGCGATATATCATAAAGTCTTGTCAGCATTTTAAATCGATACAAGCATCGACAAATGAAATATCGCGATATTTCATGAAGACATGTCAGCATTTTTAAATCAATACAAGTTTAACAATTGAAATATCGCGATATATCATAAAGTCTTGTCAGCATTTCAAATCGATACAAGTGTCGACAAATGAAATATTGCGATATTTCGCCGAATTGATTTTTCCTATTCTTTTGTACTAAAGTAACATGTTATCACAAATATTGATGCATGTTAACAGTAATTTGTTATACAAAAGAATTTTCATGAAATTGTATATCTTAAAATATCTCTAAAATGACAAAATGTTAAAATACAGCAGATATCTCCTGGATTGAAAACAAAAATTCCATCTTAGAATTTGATTTTCTTGTTAACAGCCTAAATATTTTTGTGTAACCTGGTTGCAATTCTGCCGTTTCTTTTTACCACTTTTATTTATTCTACAGTCATAAAAGAACACACAATCTCCAGCTCCTTTGTCTTTAAAAAAGAGTGTCTAGCTGCCAGTCGGGTATCCAATCCCCAGCCGTTACGGGCAAATCAGGATAATAACACCTCCCTTTAAACCAAATGACCGCAGCGTGGGACTGCCAGCTAAAATTAATTCCACCTCTGACCAGAGGCGAGAATACCCCACTGCTTAACCCCCTCTACACACTCACACCCCCATAAACACACACTTAAGCTCTTACATGCTCCAGCACAAGCACATAAACACACACGCTGAAGTGCTCGCCTGCGCATGCAGACTCATGCATGCACGCACACAAGCGCACAAACTGAATATGGAGGAGCACTCATTTGCTCTCACTGCTCACTATTCAGTCTTTATCACAAGCCTGTCAGCCAAGCTGCAGCATTTGGCCAAACTATTATGCATTTAAGCAAGGCATTTTCTTTTCTTTTTTTTTCCTGGACCGAACATATGCAAAAATGACATAATAGCCTCCTTTGAAAGTTTAAATGTGTAGCATTTGGTGAAAAGGTATGCATCTTCTGAGCCTGTTAAAATGTGTACATTTCCAAAGCAACACTTGACACCAGAGTATAAGCTCCACTTTCCAGCTATATTGATTTGCAGCATCAATAACAGCTCTCTGCTGCTTAATACATTTAAACTCTAAAAACAGAAATCTGTCACAACTTTTTGACTGAGGCTTCAAAATGAATAAAAAAATAATGATCTAAAATGCTGCATGCATGTTTGCTGAAATGAACGACTTTTGCTTTATTCCAGTTTGTAGTTTAGTGACCTTTCGTTAACTCATCCTTAAGTGACATTTATTCTCCTGTCTCAGGGCACACTTTGTCTTTGTTATCAAGGCTTGCAACTATTCAACTTTCCATGTTCTTCATGCTTCACACAATCAAGCCAACAGAGGCTCTGCCTTTTGCAGCCTTTAAAATATTTATGTGCAGACAAGTGTAGAAAATGATTGAGATTTATTGCCGTTCGTTTGTCTTAGCCCGACCACAAGAGGGGAGCTTAACTGCTGCCAAATTTGAGTTAGGGTTCAGTGATTTTCTGATGAAGATATAGAGGATGCAAGCGGTGTGAGGTGATTTTGAAAGATTCCAATTCGTAGCATAAACAGAGGCCGAGATACAGCCAAAAGCAGAAATATAATTTGTTAAAAGCGGGATTTTAAATTAACTATGACCATTATTTAACTGTGGCTGTCACTGTGCGTGTTTTAACGAAAAACAAAGGCGTCCTCCCTTGGCGAGTGTTTATGTGCCGTTACTAGGGCAAGTCTAAACTCTGTCATGTTGATTAGCTGTAGGTGTTAACACACTAGATACTGCCTCATCTCATTCTCCTCCTGACTGATCAATGTCACTCTCTGTCTTGCTTCCTTTTCCTCTTCGTTACTTCCTCTCTTTTGTCTCTGAAGTTGCCTTTCAATACACAAAGACCTCTTTCTCCTCTGCTGCGACTTCAACAAAATGATTGTTCCATCTCAAGTTGCGAGCGCATTTTTGTGGCACGATGTTAGGATGTGATTTGCGGTTGCTGCTAATTATTCTCTTGCCAGTGGGTTGCAACCAAGCGGGCGTCAACAGATTGGAGGCTCTCAGCTGCCAGCCTCCCACCAACTGCCTTTGTGCCTCTGCCACTTGACATCTCCATTTGCCGTGTGTGATGATGTAAATAATTACACTCAATTAGCACTTAATTAACAATGCAGAAACAAAAGGACAAGTCCCTGGGCGCCGCTCTGTTTTTTTTTTCTTTTTCCCTGCATGTACCGCTCTCTGTACTCACACAGGCACACACATCAGGGAAAACAAAACATGTCAGCTTTTGACAATGTGCCATCTGTCCTCGAGCCAACAGATAGGCTTAGACACACACACACACAAATATGCACACACGTACAGCCCCTCAGCGTCCATAAAACATGTAGAAACACTAATCGGGTCCTTAGGCGAACATAATTACAGCTTGCCATGTTAATTACTTAACAATTAGCAGCCATCTCTTTCAAAGGGCAATCAATGAATTGCCTTGCGATTCCCTTGCTGAGTTACAAAGCCCTCCCATTCACACACCCTTCGCTTTACCCTTGGACACACCGAACTAAGCATATGCACGTGGAGCAAACACTTACAGGAAAGAATGAATTCATTTATAGTGCGTTCAATTAGCTTATTTTACATCCCAAGGCGAGCTGTAAAACAATTTTGCCTTGTGTGTAAGCAAAGTGGTCAAGATTTTCATTTCTCCCTTTTCTATTTACCACTAACGCCTCAAGGCAACACTTTAAAATTCATTGTAAAATAGGCAGAGTAAAAATATAAAAAAATATATAATTACAATAGAGGAAATTGAACATATTGGGTCTCTTGTATTGCTCTTTGTCTCTGTAATTCCTGCTTGTTATCAAATGAATAATGAGAACATTTTGTAGCTGTAATCCAAAATATGAATCTTAATGTCAATTCTGATTGGAAACAAATTGGTGAAGCAGGTGCAATCCCGGGACTAATGATCAATAAAAAAAACTCATATTTCATCATTTTTCGAAGATCCAAAAACCTATCAGTATGAAAAATGTGCACCCTTTACCAGAGAAATCATCCATCACTGCTCCTATTGAATTTCCCATATTAAAACTCCAATATGGAAGTCATATAGGCTGATAACACAATCAGATTGAAAATTGAGAAAAATTCACCTCCTGCCGATAAATGTATATCACGGATTAGTGCACTTGGATGGTTGCTTCCCAGAGGAGGGAGGAAAAAAAGGAATCTGTTGACCTCTTAGAAGATGTGCAAACCTTGTGCTGTCTCTTGTTGCATTCAAGCTCAATCAAGCAGAAGCAGCACGGCACTCAAAAGCATCATCAAACTCCTATAGATGTGCGAACCACCAGCACATTTGTGGTACCTTGCTATGTTTGACGTATATAATTAAACCCTATCTTTTCCTCTTATAGAAATTTCCATTTGTCTCATTACTCATCCTGCATTGCAGTGATTACTACTGCAGATATTAGATCACTATGGGGCTGGCCCTTAGCTTCTATTGCTGAGAGTCATAAGGAGGCCATATGTTGGTAATTCATTCCAGTTGCCACACCTGTGCTCGATGATTCAGCCTGACTTATATCATTAAGTCAACCAATTCTTTCTTACATTTATACGTAATTTAAGCGGATTTCAAATATAATTGAACAATATGCAAAACGTATGGATTCTCTTTTTCTGTTTCTCCATCACAGACCACAGCTGCCATGCTAACCCTAGCCACAGACAGATCTCTAATAGTCCTGGCTGTCTTCATCTTAATTTGCTGAAATTGCAAAATCAATAGGTGTAGTCGTAGCCACCCGTTCCCTGTTTTAGTGGGAAAAGATAAAGTCTATGGGAAGGCAATCTTCACTTTCAATTTGCTCCCTGTTCAGCATTGAGGCCGAAGTGCTTATCACTCTACTTAAAGAGACCATATGCCTGTCTGGATGTAGGCAGAGCCGGTGGACAGACAAGGTATTCATTCTGGACAGGTGGAAAGATGCTGAAAAGAACAGCCTCAATGCTATTTTACAAATGACAGCATGCAATTTGAATTGTAGACATTTTATAAACTGGGCCAACTAATAATCTGGGACCGTAAATGAACGTAACTTGTCTATTCTTTGTATGGAGCATGAGGATTTGAGTCTTTGGTGAGAATTTTTTTTTTTTTTACATTGCAATAACAACTCCCCATGCTCTGCATGCGTGAAAAGTTCTTGTTTAATATCTCCAGATTCTTCTGATCAGATTATATGACAGAATCTTAGCTAAATCTGTCACTATTGGTTCTGTATGCAACAATATGTCACATAGAGATGCAGTTTTTCATTGGATATCACCGTTTTGATCTGCAACCTGACTTCTAAGGTTGTCCAAAAACACAAATCAGGGTCTATATTTGCAAGCAGGTTGTGATTTGTCAATAACATTCTTTGCCTTTTCTTTTTTTTTTTACATCTACCTTTTTACCTATAATCCTTGCTTTCATTAAATGTCCTCCTGTACAACACCACGTTTATTGCATGCTTACTTTCTAATTGCAAAAGAAGGGGGAGGTTTGTGGATGTGTGTAGCACGAGCATCTGCAGTTGAAGTTATATTTGTGGGACTAAGGCCGCTGTTGCAGCAAAAAGATTGGGTTGTAAAAGTAGTTTAGCATTCAAAAAATATATATATTGTAAAGAAAAATGTTTTTATCTGTATATTATTTTCAAGTTGAGGGGGTCAGCTCCATGGTTGAGGAACTTTAGTAGGCAGGACACAAAATGAGTGAGAAGGCAGCTACCTTTGGAAGTACCTCAATTTTTGTATGAAATGGACACATGATGGTTTTTTTTATATCAATCTAAATAACAACTAAGGAGAAAAACCTTTCTTTTTTAATCACACATATTTATATTTTCACGTTTTATAAAACAGTGTCCAGTTTATGCATAATTCCAAAGGGTTCACATATTTTCTCTTGCAGCTGTATTTCATTAATTTCCAGAATTTTCTATTAAATTTGTAACTATTAAATAATTTTACACAATTATTTAGAAACACATCTAAAAGGGAAAAAAGGAGGAGCAACAAAGAGAGGAAAAGAAGGATGTAGGATCACATTTTAAAGATATGGTTTAGCCACAAAACAGAAACATTTAAAAAAAATGAGGTTCAATTTAGAAAACACTTGTACTGATGCATATTTATGGTTGTAACTGGACTTTATGATAAGCAAAACAATTCCAACCGAAAAAAGAAAAAAAAACATTTTAACATATTCTATAAGCGGAGTTAAAGACCGCCTTGTTTGCCGTTTCCTATTTCACCAAAACCCCTCCAACAAACCCTCCTTTCCCTCCTCCCCACTCCGCTCCACTCCACAGCCAATGAACACTGGCCTCAGCGAGACCTCATACTTGGTTACACACTGGCCCCTATTGGCAGTCTTACCACTTGGACAGATGTGAGTAATGCATACTAATGGACAGGTTCTTTTAAGCTTTTTTTTTTTTTTAAATGATGGATTCCACTTGTTATATGTTTTTTTATTAATTCATTAATCTTTAAAATGTTTAAAATGTCTGCACAATTGTGACATTTTTATTCATACAATATTGTTGTGTTTTCTTTAACTAACTGTTTATGGTTAAAAAGGAAATTTAAAAGTCAACGAAGTGACATTTTCGGTTGTTGAATTGAAGGCACATGTAGAAATAATTGCACAATTAGATATTTTTCGATGACATCATTTCATATTAATTCTTGTTCTCATTTTCTCATTTTTTGTACCCAGACATAAATATTTGTTCAGGTCTAAGGGAATGAATGTCACTGTCGGAAACATGGAAATTGATCCGAACAGTAATATCCCTGAATTAACATTGGGAGTTCTCTTTTTCCAGGGAGGAACAGTGTGTCAGTACATTTTTGCTGCTAAATACATGATTATACTTAAGCCCCTGTAGTTAGGTGTGCCCAATTTCCACACACTAACACAGAAGGAACACAAGGTCACACAGTAAGAGTTAGAGAGAAATGGACGAAAATGAAGGACAAAGTAAAAGACAAAGACATACAGATGTAAGGAAAGGTGCAGCATGACCACATTTTACGTTACTGCTTTCTTTCTTACTTTTTTGTTTGACTAAAACAACCCGGATGACTGATAAGCTGCATGCAGCGTCTCCAAAGTGTCAAGCATAAAAAGTGGTTGCGGTTTTAAGAACCTTTTTTTTTTTTTGTATAGATAAGGCAAAACCTAAAAGCAAGTATTCATATTTCAAGAAAAAAAAAAAGTGGAAAATAAGTGAATCAATGAAGTGGCAAAGAAACTAAGAAGTTTTTTCTATTAGTGGTTTCACATTAATAAAAACTACTACAGACACTAAAAAGAAAAGGCCAGCATGTTGTCTTTTATACTTTTAAAAAGCAAACAATAAATAAAATTATAAATGGAATTACTAAAAAAAAAAGAGTACTTTAAATTATTTTGATATCTCTCTGAATCGATTATATGAAATTGTTAAGTATTCAGATTCTTATAATAAACTAGGCTTTCAAAATATTGCTTTCTAAATATCCTAGTGTTTTTTTCTAAACATATTTTTTTAATAAAGCAAAGTGTAACCTTTGCACATTGCAACAATCTAAAAATGCACCTTAATTTCCCTTTAAGACTTGTAAAAGTTCTAATATTTCATTTTCAAAATCACCCTTTTTACATTTTTTTTAATTAATCTTAACCAGATAAGAAAAACAAAAACATGATAATCAAGATCTCATTTGCAAGGCCTAGAAGTCAACAGCACACATCACAAAACATAATAATATACAATAAAATATTAAGATTGGAATTTTTACAATTTAAATTTAAAGAGCAGCAAACTAACTTAGTATTATATAAAATGTAATAAATGTAAATGTTTTTCATTTATAAATTGATCATATGGCTACTATAATTGATTTACATAAAATAGTACTAAATAGTACTACTTTGTATAAAATAGACTGTAAACTATATTTAATAAGAAATAGGATTTATAAAGACATTTTGAGATTGTGAATGACATAATAAAACTTAAACTATTAATAATTCAAGCATGATGGTGCAAGGGTTAGAATTACTACAAACATAAAGATAAGTTGTCAAACTGACTCCTCTTTGTTTCACAGGCCCGGATTGCATTTTTTAAAATGTCAAAAAATCTCATCCATAAATATATGCATTGATATATAAAGCTACATGTATTGATGTGCACATTTTTTTCTTCCTTTAAAAAAAAAAAAAAAACAAAAAAACAACTACACAGACAGCTTGCTCAACTCCATCATATGCAAATGACTCAGGCCTCACCCACTCCCAGTTGCGGTGAAGTTATATGCACTGTTGAATATAAATGATTGGGAATGATTGATAGGCCTTCCCTCTCGCAGCCCACAACAGACAGACAGAAAGAAAGCCAGGCATCTCTCAAACTCCTTCAAAACATTTTTTTCTTCTCCTTCTCACCGTCTCAAACAAACTTTTTTTGGTTGCATACATCAAAACATGCAAATAGGCAACAGGTTATTAGCTAATGCTACTTAAAAATGTAATATCTTAACATGAAAAAGCAAAGAATGT
>NC_050531.1:13399348-13413515 GCF_002922805.2 Oryzias melastigma
TTTTTTAACACAGTAAAGATGACCATCAACAATACAGGAGATAAATAATATAAATAAATCAAAGGATCATGGGAGTTTCAATTCACCATTTAAAAGCCCTCAGAGTGTTAACTTTCCATGACATTCAGCCCAAACATGTGACATGTAGTGGTTGGATAGTCTTCCTCACTAGCACTGCAACATCCCAATTGACAGCTCACCTCACTCTTTACTGCACTGAATTTAACTGCATTTCTGAGGATGCGGCGGCCGCAGAAAAAAAAAAAAAAGCGAGACCCATCCTCGCAGGCCAAAGTTAGGCAGTACCCCAGCAGGTTTACAATCAGGGATGAACAAAAGCACACACGTAAGAAAGGAAATACTCAACAATGATTTAAAAAAAATATGTTATGACAGCATACCAGCGAATGCAAAAAAAAAAATGTACAAAAGATTTTATTTACCCGACTGTTTCCATCCGTTCCCTCTTCCCAAAGCCCGACTGGCCAGGTGTGTGTATGTCAGAGTGAGAGCTATACTGTTGTAGGGTCTGTATGTGATTTCTTTCAGACAGGAGACTGGAAATGGGGTAGAAGCCATTACGCTGGGAGAATCACCCAGAGCACCCCGAAATGAGGGGCAGGGGCCTGTCAACACACGTGCATGTGTATGTGTGTGTGTTTTCAAATGCTTGTGTGTGCAACCAGGGTCCAGCCGGTGACCTTCTTCCAATGAGTCCCCCATGATTTATTTACTGTGCCCTTATCCCGCCGCCTCCTGCACACACAGACACATGATTTCTAGTATTTCAGTGATAAGGTAAAATCTGCAAATGCGGCTTTTTTTCCACTCAGGACAGGACAGGCAGGGGAAAATGGCATTTGGTACAAGGAGAACAGATCTGTCACCCTATCTCCCTCTGCAGTAGCATCTTATTTTCTTCTCTCCACTCCCTCCGTCCTCTTCTCATTTCAGCTCTTTCTTCGGAGCCAATGTCTTCCTCTCACCCTTACTCTCCCGTCCCGGCCCTCCCCACGCCTCCCCCTTTTATATTTTGCACCTCCTAGTCTGGCCAATGTAGTTGCCATATCCCGTTTTCACTCTCTTCGTTCTATTCTTCTTTTCTCTTTTTCTCTCTCATTCATTTGTTTCCTGTCTCCCTCACTTTCCCTCGCTCTCCGTCTCTCTCAGCACTGGGGTGGGGTGGGGGTTTGGCTGTCGCTGAGCGAGATGAATTTCTGATTGCTGTTGGGCATAACGGAGCAATCTTATTGGTCAGAGAAAGCCAGAGAGGAGAGGCAAAGGCTAAAAGGAAAAAAATAATCGTTTTTTTCATTGGCTGAATATGACCATAATTGCACCCTTCTTTTTTTATAACTCCTCCTTTTTCACTCCCTCAGCAGAGTGGCAGCATGCTATAATTTGAACCACTGGAGCCAATTATGCAGATTAGCTTGCCCCAGGTTGACCAATGACCTTCTCCCCCCTGTTAACATTTGTTTACAATATGCAAATTACCTCTGGGTTCAAAAACACACTGGAGAGTGTCAAAACACCTTAAGACTAGCATTGTAATGGAACAAAACGGCCTAACCGCCCCATCACTTGCCTCCTCCTGCTCGTGCGCGTGAGAAGTACAAATAAAACAGAAGGAGGACATTTTGGCGACATTATCTGCTCATTTTCCACTTTTGACTCTTTATTTATTCCAAAGAACTAAACAAAAACTTTCACTCTGGCATCTTTTCCTTCCGTTTTTGAGTCGCCCACCCTCCACTTACACTTCCAGACCCCCCTCTTCCAACTCCACCCCCTGCCTACCTTTCTCCATTGGTACAGAGATGGAAGCTAGTCTGTCTAATTAGCTGTATGGTTTACCTTGGCTCAGTGGGGCCTGCCTGCCTTAACTGGGTTTAAACAGGGAGATGGACGGGCTGAAACGCTGAAACCCTAGACTGTAATTAGAGACAGGCTCACTGAGGGCACACCGCTGCTGACACAGAGCCTCTGTTCCACCATGTGCACACACACTCACACATGCGGGGGAAGACTGGACACACAAAAATACACACTAACAAAAAAAAAAATGCACAAACAGTTCACCTATTTAAACAAATAGATGTAAATCTCTAAAACACTTGAACTTCTTTAAATAAGTTTATCTCTTCCCACATCATTTTTTAAAGGTTTATTACTTTTTTTCCTTTTATTTTAATCCAACTATTTCTGTGTTCACTGTTTGTTTCTATGCACTGATGTTTAGAAGATACACCACCAGCATCACTTGAACGCGACGGACGCCAGCGCCACACTTGAGTGACAGCACGTCCACCGCCGATCTAATAGTTGTAACTGTTCTGATGAGTTTATTATTCTTAAAAAAGTTAACTTCATCAAAACAAAGAACAAAGACAAAGAGACAATCAATGAAATTCATTAATGAATTCCGAAATGCATTTTTTATTCTTTTCTAATTACACGCATTGTAGCTCATAATTGAGTCGGTGTATCAGACTTGAGATTACTTCACCCTTGTGAATGTTTGACTGTCTGTGTGCGTGCATGTGTGTTTTATTGTGATATAAATGTCTGTGGGTGTGTGTGTGTGCGCGTAGGGGTGAAACCAAAAGTTGTCAGTGAAAGAGACGTACAAAAGAAGTAGCTGAATGTTTGGAAAGAGAAGTCAAATCACAAGTATGATGCATAATTAAAGGGGGGAAATGTTAGAAATAATAAAAAAAGAAGTATTATAATATATTGGATTTGTTTTTATTGATATTGTACTGCCCCCTGTTGTTCATACACAGAACAACACTCAGTTTTTCTCGTTTGATTGGATCTGACTTACATCTTTTTAGCAAATATCACAAAAAGGAACACTACCCACCGTTTGACAGCATCAATTAGATTTACTCCGGCTTATGGACATCCTAAAATAAAGAGAACTTGACAGTTAGTGCAGTGAAGACAAAGTCATCATATGCAAAAGAGAAAAAGTGATTAGTTTTAATCCTTCTCTCTGCTACACTGTTTTTTTCTGTCTACAAATACTATGTTTTGTCATAAAGTCATGTCATCATTACGGGCCCTCAGTTACTTCCCATTGCTTACAGAGAATGCTACATTTGAGATTAAAGTGGAATTTTCTAAGGAGAGCGCACGCTTTCAGGTGTCACGCCGTTTTAATGTTTTATGACAGAAATAAGGTGCTGTCATCAACACTGTGCATATAGAAGTACACATATCTTATATTACTTTTTTTATCTCAAATAAAAAAAAAGTGACTACAATAAGCTAGATGCCATTGGCACGTGCTTGTGTGCATGTGTATTGTTTGCCATTTGGCCCTAAATGCCCTACAATAACAAATGTTCCAGCCTTCTGATTGGGCAATTAAAGGCAGCAGGGGGACTGTGTTGACGGGTTAAAGTGTGACATCCATCATCCGAAACAATCGGCCCCTACGAAGCAGAATTGGGTATGTGCTTGTGTGTGTGTACATTTGTGTGTGCTCATGGGCTCCTCAAACTACCCCAGCCCCCATGTGTCTTTACAATAACTCCATGAAATCTAGCACACAACTCCTTATTCCCAGGTGATGCACTGTAGCCAGTGGCATAAAAAAAGAAGAAAAAAAAATCAATAATGACCATGTGACCAGACCAAAATATGCTTGAACAAAGGCTAAAGTAGGAAAACACAAGAATATGGGGGAGTCTGCTAGTTACTGTATTCCTGGCATCACAGAGTGATCTGAAAAAAGAAAGTTAATTAAAGGCCGTAGCTTTAGGTGTTTTATATATCGTATCTTACAATTTGCTGAGTTGTTTCATCTATAGTGGTTAATAAGTATGCAACTACACCTCCAAATCAGAGCGTAGCATATTTCCCACATTACATATGATAAGTCGCACTGACAATGAATGGTCTATTTTTAATCTTTGTCATAAATAAGGCGCATTAAGCGAGACAAAAGAGTCAGAGATAATTTTGACAGTCAGATTTTATTACCTGTGTTCACGGTAACTTTTGAACTTGTTTGTAGCATGCTACACATTAGCCACAATAGAAGCATTATCCGTGTTATTCACCATAGCTGTAACCAATGAGGTAATACAGGTTAGAGTCGCTATGCTAGCTTTTTGCGTATGAAAAGTTGGACACCATATTTGATAGGGCTAGATGCCTGTTTATTGCTGCAGTTAAAGACTTGCAAAAAGAAGGAAGTGACTTTTCACAAGTAAAATATTACATTAAGTTGATAAAGAATAAATTGAAGAATACATTTTAGGAAGATCTTAGTGAGTTTACTTTCAGAACAGTGAAAGCTGATCTTGTAGCCAATTCAAAGTCAAATTCGACACTAATTCTGCATTTTCTAGCAGGCTCACTTATCTTTTTTTTTTTTTGGCAGATAAACTGCTGAATTGAAGCGTATTATTAATCAGAGTAAATTAAACTAACCAGGATTACCTAAGTAGCAAAGAGTTGCGAGCCCAACATAAAATCCCAGGGCAGGCAAACGAGGGATATTTTGAATGCGGAGGACCGTCTGCCTGGTGTTGTGCGTCCTTCTGTTAGAGGCTGGGGGGAATTTACTAGTTGGACTCTCTGCTCAGCCTTGCCCGCCCTCCGGCAGGTGTGTTTCTCCACTGCAACCGGCTCTGGCTGACTCGGTGATCCCCGCCAAGCTTGGTGAGCCCAGGTCAGTGCCTGCTTTAAAGTTCCTCTTGTCAGGACTTCGCCGCTTTTAGTACAATTGTCGACCTGGGGCTAACTATTCCCCGTGCGCTCCAACCATCTCACAGACCGGCCCATGTATATCAGGTGCAAAGGGTCTGCGGTGATGTCGGCTACCCACCGACCTGTCTTGAAACACGGACTCTAACAATTTGTGCAAATCTTAGTAAGTGTGTAGATATTGAATATAATCACAACCATGCATCAGGTATGCACTGCGCTTTCTATACAATGACGTATTTATTTATAGAAAAGTTTGTCATAAATCTGTTGCACCTTGAACAAAAACGTGAATAGATCTACCATGACCTGGGTCTTATTTTTCAGATAATCAGAGTTTTTTTTCTTTAAATCAGACAAAAATCAAGCATTTCATACTCATTTTACTGTATCTGCTAAGCTGTGTTTCTTTGTTTACTGCCTTATCCAACACGGCATCGCTCTTTACATATCTTGGACAATGACAACAGGCTAGCATAGCGTCTCTAGTCTATAAACCTTTTGGCCAAAAACTCCCAAGTTTGTTTAAAAGAAAGTTATCTCTAACACAAATGTTGCTGTGACCACACTAACTCCCAATTTTGTTAGTGACACGTGAAAATAAAAAATAAAAAAATGCACCAACACATTAGTCACATTAGAAGCATTAACTGCATTAAACTATTCACAATACCTGTAACTTCCAACCTTGTTTGCAACATATAAAAAACAGACTGATACGCCTGAAGCTAGCAGTACTGTGATCACGCTAACTTCCAACCTTGATAGGAACATGTAAAAAACTTTACTTCAACACTGCTACACATTAGCTGTGCTAGCTTATTCACAATAACACCAAATCATGTTTGCAACTTGTAAAAACAGATATTTTGACAGAGCCCCATGTACCTCTCAAAATCCCTTAAACTTTAATAAGCATAACCAAAATTCAGAATTATAAGGGCATTGGAAATTTTTGAGGGAAAAGGTGAAGGCTTTTAAGTGCACCTTAAATGCAAACACTCTTGCAATGCAGTACATCAGACCAACTATTAGAATTCAAACTTTCTTTTTTAAATTACATTTCAGAATTAAAGTAGATTCCCATTTGTCTAAAGCTTTTGTATTTAAGTGTGATGAAGGTGCATATCCAATATCAGCACCAACCAGAACCAAAGATGACAAGAAGGACTGCTTTGTGTAAACTAAACTCACCACAGTAGCAGAAGTCATTACTGAACACACAGTTTCCCAAACATTTACATTATCTGATCACAAGACATTTGCATCCTACTTAATAGATGAACTATTATATTTCATTTTCTGTAGATTTTAGAAATAGCTGTGCATTAAAATCCCAATAAAAAAAAAAACTTGTCTTTTCCGTTTTAAATATTAAACCAAACTTTATCATGGTATTTGAATCATGTGACTAAAGATTTTTTCAGTCATTGACCAGGACATAAGAGGTCGAGGGAAAGCAATGAGAGAAAGAATAATGAAAGTCCTACACTTTGCAGTTCTTGTTGGAATAGTTCATTTAATAAGACTTTATATTTTGCTTACCAATTTTGAACGTCTGTATTAAGGTCAGGTATAATACTTTTTGCTGCTACATATTAAGATACGTTGATAAGTGTTTATGAAAAAGATTGTCTTGAAAACAGTGTAAGAAGCAATGTGTATCACGTATCATGATCCTGCATTCATCTGACCAAATTTCAATGAGTTGCTGTGTCTCATCGTTGCTCCGCTGCTCTGTTCACATCCCATAATGCCCAGCTGGTTCATTTTAGGTGAATCCACCTTAAGATAATAAAATAGGAATAAGAATTTAAGTTCTGTGCTAACTAGAATCAGTAGTTTAATCCAAAAAATAAAATCTGACTGGTGCTAATACAAAAAAAATTAAATTAATGAATTAAATAGCTGGGAAGTTTAAAACTTGTCTTTTTTGGGACGTGATAAAAAGTCATCTTGACTGCTTCATCAAGTGCAGCCTAAAAAAAACTAAATTATCACTGGGGTTGTTTTGAACTAAAGTGTGTTTGAAGAGAAGCACTTCCAGAAAACTATAAGGAATTAAGTCATATAAGCCAACATTACTAATTTGACAAGTTTCATGTGTCCCTTTGGTATGCAAAAGAAGTACTATATTTAAAAACACTCATTTCTGGCTCAACACATATCCGAAGAGGACTTACACCGTCTGCGATGTTGAAATGAAGCTTAATATCAAAACAGAGTCTTAGTCTTAGCTGTTGATTGTCTAAAAGTATAATTATTACAGCAACTAATCCAGCATGCCATCTAGTCAACCCAGAAATGTCCAATCACATTTACTGTTTCAGTTGGGGTTTGAAGTTGCTCAAAGCCCAAGTCCACAGCAGCAGAGCTTTGAGACCACAGAGGGAGGCACTAATCATGACACCATTAACTAAAAAAACATTGAGAATTAGTCAGATGAGGGAAAACTTGCACTTCTCCTCTGAGCTTTTGTTTAGCTAATTCCCCGTTGACACCCATGTGCTCCATTTGCCAGGAGAAAAATTCCTTAAGAGCGAAAGATTACTTTTGATCCCTAATTAATGCATCTTATTAGCATAGCCCACAAGTCATAATATATGCTAATGTGCATTTATATTAGAGAGTGCTGCTTATGCAGTTAATGTGGCCTAAATATGTCTGTAAAATATACATTTTTTAAAATTATTTTTCTAAACTAAAATATGGATTTATTAACATGTTTTATGTATTGTTTTTCTTGTCCTTAGGGTTTTTTATTTTATTGCTTGGGTCTTGGTCAGTTACATGAATGAAGATGACTCACAGCATGTCATACAAAGTCCTGGATCAAATCATAACTTAATTTGGGATTTAAATAAATTGTAGGACTCAGCTCAAAATATCAAAATGTAAAACGTATTTTGGGAGTTAGTACTTTTAATATATCGTTCCTGTGAAACTGAATATTTGAGGATTGTCAGAAAAAATAGCTTTGGCTACTTTGGACAAAAGATGACTTGGAACACAGAACATCTATATACACACAGATAAAATTATTAATAATTTATTTGTAAATATACAAAAGGGGATTCAGTAAGAAAAGCAACTCCTCTTATACTTTTTAAAGATCGGAATTGATGACCCAGTTCACCAAAAAGCATTACAAATGAGTACTTTTTTTAAATAATTGTAATAAATAAAAAGTGTTGGTGGGGAAAGTGCTATAGTACAAGTATAAATTAATACTCTTATCTACTCAAGGTACTGAGTTACTAGTTACTTTTTTACATCTATTATGAATGAATGAAATCATGCAGGCTGTAAACTTGTAAAAGACAAATTTAGACTTTTCCGGCGGAACAATTATCCTCCTCCCAAACCTGGTTCCTTTTGGATAATATTGTGGCAAAATCCTACACATGTATATATTTGACTATAAAAAACAAATAATTTACAGAGGATGCCAAACGGTGAACAACAACTACTTATTAAATCATAAATATTTTTTTTATTCAACAATGTACATATTTTAGAAATAATTGTAACACTTTTTTCTCTATTTATCCTTGATTTCTCACAATGTAAAAAGACAGTGAAAATGTTCACACAAATACATTTAAGACCGTTTTATCAAATGTATTATCTTTTAAATACTTTGTAAGGGTATATTCTTTGTAATTTGTGACGTTTTAAACCACATGGGAACCCTGCAAACGCCAGATCAGCTTCTATTAAAGCAGTACTTCAGGTATACAAAACTTAAAACTTACTTGCAGTCAATAATTAAATAGGTTACATAACGGCATTGAAAGCTTTTATGTAAAAGTACTCTATTACAGGGGCACTGTAAATAGGCGCATTTAGCTGCGCTAAAGTCCTGTGTAATTGTTGTCCTTTTGATGGAAGCTGTGATAAGTGTTAATTAACGTACCCCTGCAGTTACACGCCCTTCATGCAACCTTTTCTCAAGAAATCACTTAGAACCAAGTAAAGCAAAATACGCTTTCCTTTCCAGGAGAGGCAGCTGAGAGGAAGGTGAAAGAGGCGAAAAACACGCAGACGCCATGCTGCTTCACCTGTACACTCAAAATTATGGGATAAACATACAAGTTCTGCAAATCTCTCCAATAATATTACAAGTTTTAGTTCTATGATTTTAGTTAGACAAAGATCAAATGTCTTTATGAATGTACATCATGAAGAAGAAATCATTTGTTCTTTAAATTTGTGTTATAATTAGGAAACCTGATCACAGCATGACTTTTGTTTGTCGCTAAAAGTTACTCCTTAAGAAGCAGACTACATTGTGCAAAGTTGTGTCTTCACTAAAGACCAGCATAGGTTTTTTGGCAGAGATAGATGGAACACCAATAAACACCTTTATTTGAACTTTTAGGATTCTAAAAAGTCTCATACAAACAATAGAAGTGGTGACTTTGGAGACAAAGGGCATCCTCCAAACTAATTTTAAGTACAGTTTTTCTTTTCTTTTCTTTTTTTTTCTTTATTTTCTTTTATTTTCTTTACATGAATAATCATTGTCCTGTTCTTAACGTCTAATCAGTTATTCACACTTGAGAGATTTAATTCTTTAAAACATCCATATGTATCAATAAATGAAATATTATAATAATTATAGACATAACATTATTTCAGGGATCAAGTATAATATATATATATATATAAAAAATTATATATATACGGTATATTGTATATACTGCTGTTTTCAAGAAATTATTTTTAGCAATTTCAATATTGTTAATTAAGATGAGCTGCAATGCAGACCAAAATTATGTTTTGTTTTTTTTTTTAATTTTTTTTACAAGAATAAAAAAGATACATAACATAGAAGTGCAGCTTTTCAAGTCTAAATAAATCCAGAAATATAATCCAGTCGGTTTATTCATTATTGCATCTGTTCTAGCTAAAAGGAAGTGGATACAGGCTCCATTATTCGCTTGTTCCTTCTGGTCATTTGCAAGCTTCCCTTGTCTTTTCCTGAGTGATTTCATTTGCTGCAGAGTGGTTCTGAGAGGAGAATAACACCAGATGAGGCCAACTTAAAATCAAGGTTTCCCAGAATTTCCAGTACCTCTTAAGGATATTAAGTGTGGTGATGTCAAACAAGCGAGGCTCTCCTTCGTCATTGCAAATGGTAAAAAGCTGCTTGCATTTCTGTTTTAAAGCGCACACATAGACGCATATATACAAACATGCACACTCAAAGGGCAAAATGAGTTGCCAATCCAGAACATGAAAACAAAAAAAAAAGTCCTTTTATTTCAATCCGAGATAGCAGTTTTCTGGTAAATGGGTTTGACTAAAAGATGAGGAGATTGAAGAAAGAAGCAAAGATGATGGAGAGAAGGACAGGCCATTATTTTACAGAGGAAGAGGACATCAGAACAACACACTGCCGATTTCTACTGAAGTGCTCTCTTGTTTGATTACCCCCTCCCCACCCCCTGCCCTCTTACTTTTCTCTTCCTGCCTACAAGCTGTGATTTGTGTGCATTCCTTTAGCTTTTTGGTTTGAACACCAGGGGGTATGAGCTTCGAGGGCAATGTGCATGCATCAGAGTATCCACAAACCAGAGAATACGCATTCAGCCCTGCCTTTAGTTTGTGCATGCTCACACAGAGGTGTGACCATGTGTCTATAAACTTATCTGTTTCCATTCATTTGGCCAAGGTGGAAACCATATTCCATCTTCAAAACACACAGTGGCACCATCAAATGAGTCACCCCTTTCATCTGCTTCTACTGCTCTCAGTTACTCCGGTTTCTACGCCTTGCCTAATGGATTTTCAAATGCAGGTACACGATTTCTTTCAAGACTTGACAGGCATTTCCTTTGTGTTTAGGGATGAAGATCTGGCCCTGAGTGGTTCGGTGCTGATGGTGTTGTTGAAAGATTCTGCATATAGAGCAGGAGCATTTTTCCTGAACTTATTTTGAAAAGGCCAAATGTGAGGCGTGTTTATGTATATTTCTATGTGTGGCCAAACAAAGCAAATGAAATACTCTCATGTGGGCAGTTTTTGCTTTTGTGCATTTTTGGGAGGGTTCTTCAGCAGTGGATGAGATTTAAAATTTGAGCCAGATGGTGCAGCAGTGTTTACTTTTCAGAAAGTGTGTTAGATATATTCAAAATTTAAGTAAGATGATTAAAACAGCAAACAATTAACAAAGTTGTCTTTTTATGGCAAATTCTGCAGTTTATTTTTGAGAAAACAGAAGGCCTGACACTAACCAGCTGAGAAGCATGAATAAAAACAGAACCAGCTGTGGATGATTACATCAGAAACTGCTTTGATATGAACATGAAGAAAAAACAAAAACACAACTTCAACTAGGAAAATCAAACTAAACCAAGAAACTGAAACAAAGCGGTTGCTTAAAGTCCACCTATAACTATTTATTTCATTTCTAAAAACGTTCCCAGTAGTGTTTTATTATGATTTAGACGTTTTTAACCAAAATACAATAACCTAAATGTCTTAAAAAGCCATTTTCATGTTTTCCAAAATCTCCTCTGAGGGGGCGTGGCTTTTGGAGCTGACCTGAGCAGCACCGCCCCTTACTCCACCCTGTCTGATTATCATAGCTCTGTGTCTCGCTAGCATAAATCTTCACCGCTGCTACATAAAAATGTCAATCGACATCAGTAATGTCCAGCCGAATGGTTCCGATCCGGATGTCAGCTCGGACGAGGAAGTGAAGAGCTTTGTGGACCAAATTTACTCCAAAAGCCTGATTCTTTCTTCTTCTATTTCCCAAAAGACTCTTAGCTAATTATCAAATGTTTATTGATGTTGTTGTGACCAATACATTCAATCCATTGGTTTCTCAGAGCAGAGTTCTTGGGAAAATAATAAAAGCTAAAATCAAAATGTTCTTTCATTGATTTACAATCCTTTCCAACTGCAGTCAAATGAGCCGCCGTTCACATTTCTGTGGTCACATCAAGAAGCTCCGTGGAGTCTGGTGGAGATTTTCCAGCGTTTCCAGTCCTGCTACCTGCCTACAGGTAGAAACTAACACATGAAAGTAACACAAAAAAATTCAGTGACGGCTTATTTGACCATGGAAATCCAAACGGTGGCTCATTTGACTGCAGTCAATGTGAAGATACCATCTTCTCTTCTCCAGAACCTGAACTAGACACGCTAGCCGGGCCAGATGAGGGGTTTAGTGCATGTGCAGCAGAGCTGTTGAGATGTAAAGAAGGCTCATTAATTTAAACAGACCCTGTCTGAGACAGTTTGATTGACAGTGATTTAAACGGAAAAAATACTTGGAAAGGCAAAAACAAAATAATTTCTTATTACATTTGTTCTTTTTCCATAGGAAAAATGCCACACATACATGTTAAAAACAAAAAAAAACATGGTTTTCATCGGAGGGGGCTTTTAAAAACAGAATTTTTAAAAATTGGTCAAAAATGCATTGTAAAATCATCCTTTTTCTTTGGTGAATCACTGTAATTGTAATGTTAAATTAAGCTACTATTTCATTTAGTCATTTCTAACAACATACAGAGTGAGATTCATTTCACACCATAAACACAAAGTTGTTGCAGAATATGTGCAGACGTGCCATCATTGCCATCATGGCTGCATTTTAGCATGTAGTCATTCTGGTCAGCTTTAGATAAGATGTAACAAGCTGACTCGACGTGTCAAACCCATGTTCTTACCTCAAAGTAACCGACTCAGATTCCAGCTGCCCTCTGCAAACCAAAATGGCAACACTTTCTAATTAACTGGGGAGCTGTGACAGCCTGGTGCCACCTACATTTGGTCCCCACTTGATACAAGTACCATGTCCCGAGGGTTCCTGTCAGCCTCGGTGCTGTGCAAATGGCATGACATGTCCCTTCATGTCTCCATTCATCTCTCTTTCTCCGTCTTTCCTTGACAACTGCTTTCTTCTAATCACGTTCAAGAAGGAAAAAAGAAGACTGTGTTTGGCTGAAGGGAGGATCTGCACTACATGGATGCAATGAGAGGAAAGAAGAGTGTACAAAAGAGTGATCAAGTGGGCAAAGCAGAGACGAAACAAAAGGAGATGTTCAAAAGGCCTCATCTCTGGCTCTCAGAACAGTTGTTATCTGCCTTGTGTTATGATGTCTTCCTGAACCAGCTCTGAGTTTGTACCCATCACCTCTATACTTACTGGAGCATCATCTGCAGCTTCGGATGTATTGCTAATCCAATGAATAAAAAAAACATGCCACAAATGAAATAACTACTCAAAACATTTCGATTATTAATCCAGATGAGACCTGAGTAAACAACTCAAAAAAACTGTTCAATAATTTGAAGAGCATGAAGGATAAGGAAATTGCAGTGTACCATGTTTTTTCTAAAGTTCAGTTGTCAAACGGATGATTTTGAATGTTTAATATCTTTTAAATGTCAAATAGGAGACAGAAGTTACCTAATAACTAAACTGGTTTCACAACAACAGTAACACATTCTCACTGAAATTACTTAACCCACAATTGGAAAACTTCCACTAAAATTAGCCACCATTTAAATAACACTGGTTTTAACATCAGGAAATCCAAAAACTTTAATTTAGTCTGTTAAAATTACTAAA
This sequence comes from Oryzias melastigma, assembly GCF_002922805.2. NCBI lineage: Eukaryota > Metazoa > Chordata > Actinopteri > Beloniformes > Adrianichthyidae > Oryzias > Oryzias melastigma. The sequence goes on from NC_050531.1 coordinate 13,412,658, forward strand.
AATAACTACATTTTGACTGAAAAATATATGATATATAATATATAAAAAGGCCTGACATGTCGGCAAAAACTGAATCCAGAAGAGAATGGAGTCGAAGAGAAATGCAAATATTTCAGTTTCAGTGTTGCAAAAATTACTTTCAGACTCAGAATTTAACAAGAGCAAAAAAAAAAGATATTTTATATTATTTATACTAACAATGTTTTTTTCTTATTCTAAATAACAGAAAATGGTCATTTGTTAAATTTTACTGGATTAGAAGGTCATATTTATGGAAACCAAAAGCTATTCCAATTAAAAACATGTTTATTTTAATTTCATTGTACCTGTGACAGATAAATGAAGATCTATCTTAATAGGTCAAGTTACATTTTACCATTGAACCCCTTTTCTTTTAGTATAAAAAGACAGGTCTTCTTCTTTTTGTACCATGAAAGAAAGTGGTCATTTAGAAACTCCACAGAGTTTTCAGAAGTTATTTTTAACACCTTCAGGAACCCTAAAAGGGTCAAACAGCTCTCTCCCCATGATTCTGACCCAAATAATGGCTCCACCACCTCCTTGATGACATCGCAGCCTTCTTGGGACATGGTGGCCATCCAACACCCACCCACTACTCCATCCAACTGGACCATCCAGAGTTGGATGGCACTCATAAGTGAACAAAACTGAAAATGTGTCTTGGTGTATGTCTGAGCTCACTGCTGCTGTTTCTACTTGTGAGTGTTGTTTGGGGGGGCTGACTAGCGGGTTTACGTAGAACTGCAAGCCTCTGGAGGATCCTACACCTTGATGTTCGAGGTGCTCAAAAACACCAATTAGAACATGCCAGAGCAGGGTATGTTGGAATACAAGTAG
>NC_050531.1:13413643-13441666 GCF_002922805.2 Oryzias melastigma
TCAAAAAACACCAATTAGAACATGCCAGAGCAGGGTATGTTGGAAAACAAGTAGGAATGCGGCCCTCAAGGCCTGGAGACCTATCATAAGTTTACATACTTGCCTGCGAGCTTACAGCCCCTCACAAACTCAACCTAACATTATAGCAAATAAAATGGCAAGAAATATTGGAGCTAACCAGATCTACAGTTTTTAGCCAGAAACCAGCTCAGACAAGGAAAACCAAGATGTACATGGACTTTCTTGTCAGTAAGCTGATGCATCAAAATGGACTGCAGGACAGCTACAAACGTTTCCTACTGCATTTTTTTCATCTGCTACTAATTCACACACTTTTGAATGAAGAAATACTCAGAATTGCAGTTTTAAGCTTAATTTTCATTATATATGTCTTCCATCATGAGAAAATTTCAAAATAATATATTAAAAATACACAAAAAACATTATTTTTATTGGATTGGGCCTTTATTTTACAGCGGTTATTAACCATTCCCACCAAATCCATTATTTTTTAAAAACTTAAATTAGACGTATGGGGGTTGAATGACTAGGTGTTGACTTGAAGTGTATCTATTTGGAGCCGGACAGCTAGGAGAAAAGCGGCAGAACTATAAATTGTTTAAAACGTCGGAAATCAAAACGATAACAGATATTTGGAAGGTCTGCTCTGCGTTAAGTCAAGATTTAGTGAACTGATTGGTATTGTCAGTGTCTTACCTTGTCACCCTTTCCTCCAACTACTTCTGCAGATGAACTCAAGGATCTAAAAGTGAGTGCAACACTCCAAGTTCAGTGTTTGAATTCAACCTTTAGCTGTCCTATAAACACTAGACAACCTGTAATTCTTTCCCTTTTTGTGACAGAGCAAACTGACACTGCAACTTAAATTTAGCAGAAACCCGTTTGTCATTTCCCTGACAGTTGACTCTTGAAGTCCCTTCAATTACCTCACTAAACCGGGATTTACAAAAAGACATTTGTCACAAAAGTGCTTCCAGAGCAGAAGCGTTTTAGCCTGATTTACTAAATCTCTGTGCTGCACCACAGGATCCGTCCAGCAGTTTGAGGTGCATCACAATCAGCCTAATTAGAAAGGTGTTTGCACAACATTATGACACAAACCGTTGTGTCAGTGGATAGAACCCCCCAACAGCATGATGCCACCTAAAAAGCATCTGAAGGATGAGTGCAATAGTTAAGATAGAGAGGAAGGCTTTTACATGTCAGAGATAAGAAAAAATTAAGATGGAGGAGAGAGAAACACTGCAAAAGACGAGAGAAAGGGAGATTAAAGAAGAGAGGCACTCGCAGTGTGTGGTAAGTCACAGTCATCGCTTGTCAGCCACCCCTGGTGAGTACACCTCACACGGAGCCACAGAGACAGGCATTAACTCTCCGCTCAGCCTCAAATGATTCATTTATGCAAAGAAGAAAGAAAACATGCAGTAAACAGCAGTAAACGATCACAGCTCCTTTTAATAGGTGTACCCCTTAAAAAACATGCAGTAAAAGAAGATTTGGAATGTAATAAGCAGGCAGGTACAAATATTAAAGAAGTTGGAAGTAGATGAAAGCTGGTTAAACTTAAATTTTAAATGAGTGGTTGTCTACTAACGCTTTTGTCTTCTACCAACAGAGAGGATAGGGAAAATAAAGGATAGGAAAAACTAAAATTAAGTGCTCGGTTTTCCATTTAGCTGACAAATATGATAAAAATACAAGCTTTTTAAAAAATGTTTTTGCTATATTTTGTGTCCTTAAGTGTTAATCTCACATAAAAACCCTGTAAAAATATGTTTGTGTGTTTGAAAGGCCTTTTAGAGAAGACTTATTTACATATCTACTGGTCATTCTGCCTCAGCGGAGCGACCAGTATCATCAGAGACCCATCCAGCCTACCCTCTGTTTACCCTACTCCCCTCTGGTAGATGCTACTGTTCCATCAGGACAAAGACTGCCAGACTGAGTAAAAGTGTTTTCCCACAAACAGTCACTTTAGTGAACACCCACTAAAACTTACATCCCCCTCAGTAGCTGCGCTACCATTAAACATCCGTGCTAAAATGTATCAAAATTCTAAAAAATGTAAAAAAAAGAACACAATTTCCATCAAATCACAATTATGTGAATAAACACTAATCAATAAGTTGTTCAAAAACACATAGATGACACAAACGCTCACCGTCTTTCAAAGGAGACGTGGCGTCTTATTCAGGCCATGGAGCGGCAAACTACATGGGAGTGGCTACGGATGAAGCGATTCTGGGGAATTGTGAATCCAACAATTCCACATGAAACGTTCAACTTCTGATAAACTGTGTGATGCTGGAGGCCCTCTTGTGGCACCCACTGTGCAATGTCCAAAGTAGGTCACCTAACTCAATAATTCTAATAAAGTATTTCATTTGCAGTTTTGTGAGATTTAGTATTCTCCTGCTTATTCGCCTTTCATTATTTATGGTTTCACATTCGTTGATTTTTTTTCCACTCACGTCACTCTTCCGGTTTGTCACAAAAACTAAGAAAACTCAAGATGCTTGTTTGAAACTTTTGCATCCGAAGGAGGTGGTGAGGTGTATCAGAAGAGCACGGCACCCCATTGGCCCCTCCTCTCTCCATGCCCCTGCATGGAGAAATGGGATCAGCTGACTCAGAAGTGGCCAAAAGAATCTTGATATGCTGAGAAAGATAATCGCGAAGGATAATTATCATCAGGGGCATTTATGTTGAGCAATATTCCAATGTTCTTTGATAAATGTTTACAAAGCAAAATCAGAAGTGTTTTTGATGAGTATGGAATGGTAGGGACAGTCTTTGGCCGCAGGTGTGTTTGTGTTCAGGGTATTCACGGATGTCTCCGGTCTCTAACCCCTGCAAAAAAAGGGGAAATACTGTATGTTAATTTCAATATCCCTCAAAAACCACACTCTCCATGTGCATTTTTTTTTTTTTTTAAATAGAAGTTTTTTTTGTAAATTGCTGTTTCCATAGGCACATCTATTATCACAAATCCAATTTGGAACATTTCATAGTCAATATAAATGCTGCTAATTACACCCACTCTGCACTCTTTGGAAATTGGACTCCTGTTTCTACTTGTCATTGTTCTTTACTCGTATTATTTACTCAAACACCTTTAGTTATAAAATGCATCTTTGCTCATTGATGCCTTTTATATCCCTTTTCCTATACTTTTACCCTATATATATGGGGCAGCCATGGTGCAGTGGTTGGCCTCTTATTGGAAGAATGCAGGTTCAAACCCCACCTTGGTGTTTTAGCCACAGCTTGTTAGTACAGTCTGTAATACTGACATCTTAAGAAGCATGACAGAAAAGAAATGGTAAACTGTGTATACTTATATAGTGCTTTACTGCCTCCTTAGAAGACCCAAACTGTTATACAGTCACAGCCCCATTCACCCATCCACACACACATTCACACACTGATGGCAATTCTAACACTAGCGCCAACCTAGGAGTTCATTATTTTGCTTAAGGACACTTTGACACATGGGCGGAACCGAACCTGCGAACCTTTTATCAGAGGTGCACAGGTAGGAGACTGTCACCCACAAATACCCACATTCATGAACAGAAGAAAGACACGACTCATATGGGTCATTTGGACTTTATCTCTCAAGAATGAATGATGAAAGAGATGCCAGTGAACTACAAAAAGTTTTAGTAAAAGAAACTTAATAAAACTGTAGAATAAATACAAGAGCATTTTTCCTTTTAAAATGTCATTAAACTAGATTTCTAATCACTCTATTTCAACTGAAGCAAGTTTGATCTGCATTTTAGTAACAAATACTCTGTATTTTCAAAAATGTGTCGATATTAATTTGAAGATTTGACGATCAATCTGTCTTCTGCATTAAGACACATTGGTTTTATTAGAGCCTTGAAGTGAGTTTACAGGAGTCAACCCCTGTGGGTGAAAGGTCAAACTAGAAGATCGAACTTCTCTCTGAGGGGTTTTAATGTTATCAAAGACAAAAACATACACACTGGAGGACGAACAGAGAAGCTTTTCTTCACCTGTTATTGGAAGAGGCACACAAGCCCGGGGTGAGCCACTCAATGAATAGATCCTTATTGATTTCATCTAAACGGCCTGTACTGTAGGGCCAATTCAACCTCTCGACGACTCCCTCAAACGGCCTCCACAGCAACTGACCCCTTCCATAAGCACATCACATAAACCAATACACAGTTCCAATCTTCAGACCATCTCATGTGCATACACACGCCACAAAAACCTCTCCCTGCCACTCCAAGCTCTCCTCCATGACCTCACCAAGTAGGGTGAGGCTCTTCACAAATCTAGCAACGGTGGTGAGCAAAGCCCCCCTCATTGATCGGTTGACAGCACCCAAAGGTCAACAAGGCAGCATTCTCAGCTGGCTGAATGGACCACATCAGGTCCCATTGGCAAGCAATGATCTGTTGAAAAAGTACTGAGCACTTAAATGAAAAGACCTCAGAAATAAACAGTTTCATGTACTGGACTGTTAGCTTTTTTTTTTAGGTTTTTTTGCTAAAAAGCTTAAATTTGACCAACCCTTTCAGTTAATAAGGAACAATAAGTTAATAAAAGTACTTTTTTATTAGGTTTTTGGTGAGTGTCGTCTAACTTGACATTTTAGCATAAATTAAGATTTCATGGCTTCCACAGACGTGTTCGTCTCTTTGTGAATACATGCAAGAACATCGATGCATTGTGTGTGTGTAGTTAGCATGTATGTGTGTCACTAGGGTAATTAGGAATAGGAGAGAAGAAGAGATCAAAGGAGACATTTTACACTCTTCATTTTAGCTCCATATGAGAATGTTTCTGCACACGTGTGTGTGTGTGTCTATCTGCATGCGTGTAAATGCATGTGCGTCTCCTTGTGTGATGATCTCCCCAAAGCTTTGATGCTGTAAGCTCTGCCGGTTAATGTACTACGGATAAAAATACTACACCATGTAATCTGGCATTTATCCCTCGAGAGTAGAAGCCCAAAATGTGACACATGTCAGGAGCGAGGAGGAAAGGAAAAGAAGAAGAAGAGCAAGTACAAGAAGGGGGAGAAGAGGAGCTACAATGGAGGTATGAGACTAAGAGGTCGTGCTTCTTCTACTGCGCTGAGATTATTCAGAGGTTGTCAGTGGTTTTGGTATGTGCCGAGCAATTCCACCTAATTATTAGAAATTAATTCAGCACAGGCAAAGACAAAGGGAAGACAGATATGTTTCATGGAGATGAATTTCAAACACATTTTTAGAGTTTAGGTTACAACAGCAGAATAAAGAAAGTTGACGAATCCGTGCAAAAATAAAAATAAAAGCATAATGTCTTTTTGAATAAAAAAATATGTTTGCGGAGTTGGTAAAGGGGCCACACAGTCAATTATGTTTACTTTTAAAATACATATAATTTGCATTTTTTATGTAATTAGTCTGTTATAATAATGTATTGAGTAAAAACATATTGAAATTCTTCTATTGCTTTATAGTTTTTGTGGTAATCCATTTTAAGTCTCTTAACTACGATTCAAAACAGCAATTTACTTAAAACAGAACAGTTCATTCAAACCAGCAATGAGACTTCTGCAAAATAATTTTTTTTTAACCTTTTGAAGACCCAGTCCAATAAGAATGGTGTTTTTAACATGTTCTTGTTGCATTGTTCTAATGACATAACAAAAATAATTTAAGATTAAAACAAAGTTTCTGAGTATTTCTTCATTTAAATTGTGATAGATCATGTGCAGACGTTTGAAAAAGCTCCGGTTTGTGCCATTTGTAAAGAGTTAGGTCAGATATTAGCTTGGTTAATTTTACATGTGGTTCAAAATGATTCAGAAAAAGTAATTTAAGTTTTTTTTCAGATTTTCCCATCATGATAGTCCAGGAAAAATGAACCTGAAGTGCAAAAAGCCCCTAAAACCAAAAAGCTGTATAGACTGGCAACTGTGATACATTACACTGTAAAAAGTGAAACATTGGGTCAATTAGCAAAAGTTCTGTAATTTGTCACATTTAAAGTTATTTCGTGTCAAATTAAATTTTTGAGTGGAGTTAAACTCAAATTTTTAATTTGATAAATTTAATATGTAATAAATTACAGAAATTTTGTCAATTGAGCCAATGTTTCATTTTTTACAGTGTATTTGGTCAAACGCACCAAGATTGATCAGTAGGTTCAAAGAAATTGAGTACAGATCAGGCTAAGGTGCGTATTCCAGAAGATCTACAACTATTCCGTTTTTCATAGATAATAAAGAAAAAAGTTCACCTTTTGGCACATCCGGTAAGGAGTCGCCACAGCAAATCAGCTTTCTCTGATTTGGACAGGTGGCTTTTTACGTTTTTAAAACGTAACCTTTTCAACATAAATATGAGTAAAAAAGACAAGAATATCATTCCATAATGAATCAACCTAAACTTTAAATAACTTTCAACATTTTGCTCTCCATAAAATATATATTCTGTAAAAATTGGGATTTTACAAGATAATATCGGGCCGTTAATAATAGTAATAATATAAAATAATCTGGAGGGCCGGATATAATTACCCTGAGGGCCGGATCTGGCCCCCGGGCCTTGACTTTGACACATGTGCTGTATATTATCCAGGCTGGGGACTTGCACAGACTTGGGCCTCCTTGTGGCTACATAATGAAGGGTCTTGAATGAGCAAGCTCAGTTGTGCCACTGGGAAGTGAACACAGGTTTCCTGTGCGCCAGTCCTACACCCAGAGCCATCCAGCCCCCATACGAAAGATAAAGAGTATGTGACAAACTACAAAAATAATTTTTAAGAAATTTCTAGAATGTGTCAGTATGTTTCTCAATTTTACAGCACATCATCCCATGTCAACAAATGGTCCTTCAAAAGGGTTCAATTAAAAAAAAGGGGGGGGTTAGACTCACAAATATATAGAATGGAGAATCAAAACAGCCATTTCACAAGAGGATGTACCAACACAAGGGAAACAACGCCTCAGAACCAGTTTCTGCCGTTCATTCTCAACTAAAAGACAAAGTCACTCATTTGAAGACCAAAATGTACAGATTCTTGACAGAAAAGATAGTTTATACATGTACAATACATGTATATGTTCAAAACTTGTCCATCAACAGAGGGCGAGGTCTCAGGCACAATTTTGACCCTATTTACCATGCTGCCCTTTCATTAGCTCCAAAGAAGACCAAAACTCCAAACACCCAAAAACCCTTTGATGAGGCTATGGGCATTGCAAGATGAAAGGAGTATACTCCAATCTCTTTTCTTTGTTTCCCTTTAATGATCCATCTATTTTCAGGAATGGGGGTGTCCCACCTGGAGAATATAAATGTAGACTGAATCCTGGACTGGTCAGACTGATGAAACCACTTGGATGAGTGGCGAAACATATCAAGGAAGAAGATTATAAATCCAAATGATAAGACTCAAGAAAACACCACCTGAATGAACCTTCACAAGTCAATTCAAAATTCTCCTACAGCTTTTTTGGAACTGGTTTCAAAAGGTGGTGAGAAATGTGAGACAGCTTTCTCAGGGTTTTAGAACCTTCTTTTATTTGTGGATGCTCCATTGAAGGATCACCCCAGCAAATCATCTGCCGCCACCAAAACTCGTATCCTTTGAATCTTGTTTTCTGGCATCTACCACCTTCATGATGTCTTTCACCATATCTATGAATCTTATCTTTGTGTTTTCCCTTGACAGCATGCTTTTGATGGCACATTTACTGTTCCGGTTACAAATATGTTAGAATCATCTCAATCTTACCCCCCTTTCCTCTTTTATCACAACCCCTCTGGTGCATTTAAAGGGTAATTGGAGACTAGAAAAAAAAAGAAATCTGAATTCAGGCATACAGCCAGGGTTGTTGTCCTTCCTCAAAACCTCAGACTACATTTTTTAAATGTATTTTCCAATTACAAAATACAGATAAAAATAAGATTGTTGGTTGAAGGGAAAATTGTTACGTTTAGCATGCCAGCAGAATGTTCATGTTTGGTTTTGACTCTAGGAACTGACAAAAGACCGGATCCAGATGACCGGAGAGGTCTGGTTGGTACCTACTGGGTCAGGAGGTCGATCATGTCTGTGTTAATATTTGCTCACACTTCTTACAACACTAATCCAACATATCTGAGCAGCTATTTTTTGTAATAAAAAAAAGAAAATAGTCTCTTATTTAGTTTTCCTTTCTTCTTGCATATTTCACTTAAAGTCCAGTGAGATCATGTCCATAACAAAAATTCCCATATACAGGATATAACATAGTGACAACTGCAAAATAATTTGATAACTGTAGGCAGAGATTTTCAAACCCTGAAACTAAAACTGCAATTTCAAAAGCTGTCGATTAAACACATTAATGCATTAAAATGTGTTTTTCAGTTCCGTAAAGTAAAGTAGGACTTTTAAAAAAGTCCTAAAAGCTATGGTAAAAAAAGTAAATTTCCAAGGTATTACCAACGAAGAGCAAGTTATATTTAAAATAAAACACATAAGTAACATACAAAGTATTTTAAATAACTCATTATTTAAACCTGAGATTTTTTGCTTGTTAAACAAGGGCTACATAGTAAAAAATATGCCTCTATTTAGCAGGATTGGATAAATTAGCATGCAAAATATTAATAAAAATAAGACAAAGAAAAACGTTTTTATGTTCTATTTAAAAAAATGTTTATTAGTTTCAGACCTATTCAAAAAAAGTGCCAACATAGTGTATCACACACTGAGTTTCTTGTGTATTCAGACAAGAAAAGTCCATTGGTCCATTGATCCAAACACATTTCAATGTGTTGCTGAGTGTCATCGTTGCTACTCCACTCTGTTTACATCCCATAATGTCCGGCTACGGTGGCTGTTTTGGTCCAGACTGAGGAAACTCAGAATGATTCGGAGCTCAGTCCAATCGGAAACGAACAAACACCACCTCAAAAGACAGGTCCAAAAATAGTTTCTGATCCCAGACTAGACCCGCTTGGGTGTATTCAGACTGAAAACGTGTATCAGATTATCAAACTCTGGTTCACTTTAAGCAATTTCGATCTTCCAACAGAAGGCTGTTTCATGCCCCAGCATTCAGAAATGTATACATGAGAAGATATAGGGAACTTTAAAAACTATTAATTTATGTGTGCATGTGTGTGCACCTTTGTGTCTGACAGACTGGTGACCTGAACGCACTGTACCTAACTTTTTCCCACCTGGTGCTTCCAGAAGCAGCCTAAAGGACAAGAAAAACAGTTAATTAAATAAGGCATGGTGACATTTTTTAAGGTTATTGCTTGATTTTGATTTTACATAATAGGCCAGAGAGTGCAGCTGCATGAATGTCAAAAGATGAGTAACCTCTTATCTTAAACAACATTTGCTTGGAGAAGATTTCAAGAAATTCTGTAGCACTATTTGGCAAAGTTGGTGAGTGTGGGCTGGTATTGATTTTTTTTTTTTTTGCACTTAAACCTATTCTCAGATTTTTCCGAGTAACCTCAAAGGCACGAAGGCAGGACAAAGTGAAGATAACTGCATTGCAGCATCTTTATTCAGCTGCACTACAGTGACATCAACTAAAGTAATAATTGGAAGAGCAGATTGCAAGAAAAAAAAGACCGCTTTGACATATTCCAGTTTAGTAAGTTGGGTTTAACATGTACTGTAGCTTGTAACCACAAATATTCAATAAGCTTTTCTAAAAACGAGTCAGTGAGGGCACATGAATGGGAAAGTTTCATTTTTTACTTTCAAGCATTTTCACCATTTTGCATCTGTTGGGTGAAAGATGTGGAATGCAAACTCTGTATATGCATATATATCAAAAAACAGATTTTGCCGGGCCATTTGGGCAATGAAAAGCAGGTGGAGTGCAGAGTAAGGTTTGAAGAGGTGTGTGCACTTACACACTGACACACACACACACACACAAAGCACTTTGTTCCCCCGGGTAGCCGTCAGAACCACTCTGATTTTGAATTAGCTCTGATTGGCTGTCATTGCCGTGTGTCCCACACAGCTGAGACCATTCAAAACCACACACACACACACACACACACACATTTATGGTCTGGGCATCATGTTTCACTAAACTGCTGAGCTCTCTAGGCTGTAACTAGGGCTGTTTTAAGAGCTGCGGTTGAGTATGAATGTGCACGTGTCAGTCTATGTGTACATCTGTGCATGTTTGTGTTTAACTGTGAAGAATTTGTGTATGTAATTTATTCAGGTTTTCGAATGGTGAGGGTTCATATGGACGTGTTGTTAAGTCTGTAGTGAACCTGGGATTTTTCAGGAGGGCCTACAAACAAACATTTTTGAAGACCTAAACGCTTTTTTATACATTTTCATTTTACTTTAAAGGCAAAATAGTAAATTTTTAAATTATGGTAGACTTATTAAAATTTTTACTGAGTAAACTCATGTAAGGGTAAACTCAAGCAAACAAAAAAGGCCAAAAACTAAATTATCTTTAATGTATTGATTAAAAAAATCTGGAATTATTTCAAATTTAAATGTGATATTTGTAATTTACACAATTTTTTACATTTTAAAATTATATATATATTTTTAATTCACTGCATACTAATTTGATTTGCACATATAACTGGCATTATAAGTACATGCAGCAGTAAGGAGAGAAGGGATGTTTATTGAATTTCATTTATGGACAAAGCAGAAAATAAATCTGTTTTTAATATTTCTAAAACAAAACTAATCCAGATTATCTCAGAAAAGGACGTGACCATGAGTGTGGAGGAACATGGATTTCTGTGTAACTGCTGAACAGATGTGTATGCTGCTGGGTCACACAGCCTTTCTTGAAAGTGGCCATAAAAGGCGCAAATCTATAATTTTGTAAGCTGTTGTACTGATATGTGGGTGGTTTATTATCACAACTCCACATTGTATTTTTGTCACAGCTTCCAGTCATTTATTTTGCTTCACAGAATTGGACCTGTATGGCGAAAAAAACAGCAGGTTCTTTGGAAAGAAGTAGAGCTAACTATCATTAAAATGTAAAAATGGAAAAATGCTCTAGAAGTTGCCTTTATTTGTACCATATTTGCACCGCAAGCAAGCTCAATAAGAAAAATGTAGAAAATAGGATCAAAATTAAATAAAAATGTTATTTCAAAGGGTGCCACGGTGTCAGCAAAGATTAAAACCCAACACGGTTTTGGCAGCCTTGCTTCAAAAATTTTCATCGGCTGCTGATCCAACACTTTGGCCTCCTTCCATGCAAAAAAAGCGAATGTGTCTCTCCACGCGTGTTCTCAAGCTCCACTGGTGGAAGTAACAAGAACTTAAAGTAAAACGGACGTGCAGTAAAAGCAGTCTCAAAAACGTTCAACCCAAAGCTGGATTTAATTTATAAAGGCTTTGGGATCGGGTTGCTGCATGAACAACAGTCCATTTATCTTCAAGTGTGGTCAAAAACTGGACAAAGTATGTCAGATAGAAAACACACGTGTGCTGCAACATGAAGGCATGCAGATGGAACAGACTTTCACACCCGTATAGGCCTGTATGCACGGGTTTTTGCAGAAATCAATAGAAAGGCTATGAATACTTGCCTTTACTTTAAAATGTATAAAGATAAGTAAAATCTAGTGCAATAAAATAAATACAAATATTTCATTAATCTAGTTTACATGCTGCAAAAAAAAAGTGTCAGTATGTAGATTTGTGTGTGACAGCATGTAAAAAGAATCTAAAATGTGATACGTCATCGCCTCCTAGTGGCAAAAAAAATGTGTGCGGTGAATTTGTATTGTGTTTCATAATTTTCTTTTATAATAAAACCAATTATATTAAATATGATTACATGTAGGAGTAAATATTTGTATGTATCAAAAGGTGAGATGTTGAAGAACTTAATGGCTTGAAGGAACCTACTAATGGAGTAAATTGAACATCCATACCTATTAGTAAAATGTTCTTGCATTGTGTTTCTGTACACAGAAACACAATACTTGTTTTGTTGCAGCTGTTATAAGCAAAACAACGTTTTGAAGAAACTATAAATAATAAAAAATATATGCCTCAATATTCTAAAAATCTTTTTTTCCACATTTTATTTTATCATCATTCGTGCCTCTCAGAAATTCACAAATCAGAACTACATGACCCATGCTGTATTTTTAAGACCACGAGGAACACTTAAAATCCTTAAATTTTGCAACAATTAGCATCCTTATAATATTTCCTAAATATGACTTCTGGTTGTATATTAATCTCCAACTGATTTTTGGTGGTAAAAGGCTCTGAAAAATCTGTTAAAAATGTTTTAGTGCAACTTTGATGAATCTGCATCGCTTTTTTAAATTTAAAATAGAAAATAATTTTGATTTTTCTTTAACCATCCCAGCCAGCAAGGCAGATATGGTTAGGAAGGAAGGCCAACAAGGCCCCATGTGGTTTAAAAGTGGGCAGAAAAGGTGGGCTCCGAATGAGTTTGTCCACAGTTTAGCTTAAGTGGGCACTCAGTGGGTGGCTCGCTACACTAGCCACCCGCCCAGCGGACAACGGAGCTCGCTACCTTAATACAGCGGAACTTACTAGCTCCATACACCGGAGCTTGCTAGCTCGCTACAGTGGAGCTCACTACAACGGAGCTCGCTAGCTTGCTACGGAGGACTTTGCTGGCTCGCTACAGTGGAGCTTGCTAGCTCGCTAAAGTGGAGCTTGCTAGCATGCTACACCATCCACCAGGAGGCTGGCTTCCGCAGCGAGCCAACCCACTGAGTGTCTACCTAAGCTAATCTGGGCAAACACAGGTGGGGCCACCACAGAAACTGCAGACAACCCAAATTGGGGCCCACGTTTTCTGCCCATTTTTAAACCATAGCTATGGGCCCCACTTGGCCTTGGCGTTGGGATGAGAGCCACAGGTTTCACACCCCTGCCCTATAACAATATTTTTGGACTATAAAGGAAGAATTAGTAAAAAAAAAACTCCATTCTTCTATGCATTCATCCATCTTTTACTTGTCTTTAAAATATCTAAAAAATGGCGTGTAACCAGATTTCTTGGACTCTCCCGGGGTTTTTATAGGCTCTGCAGCAAATCTTTTCCTCCTTCTTTAGCCCACTGCTGAACATCTGGCATAGACTGAGCACACCTGCAATGGAGAAGCACACAATATCAATTGCAGCTGCACTTTTTACCAATTTATTTTCAGTTATTTCCGCTTTCAAATCAGATTTTACTGATTCGCACATTTGGTTTAGCGAGTATTTTGATGCCACAACCTTGCACTTTTTTCCAGGCTGGGGACGGCACATGAAGACCCAGACTCGACCTACATGTATAATAGCTGGAAGGGTCTTGCCCAAGGGCACACACCAGATGAAGCTCATTGCAGCCCCTGGGAATCAAACCCGGATTTTCCATGTACTGGTCCCCATTCCGGACAAAATACCGGGTTGTGTCAGGTAGGGCATCCAACATAAAACTCTGCCAAACCACCATGTTTGGATATGCCAAAAGGTGAACATTTTCAGTTGCTTAAGGAGGTGTTTGCCTTTCTGATTTTTTTTGCAACATGCTAGATGAGATCATCATCAGAGAAATGGCCAAGAACTACAAACCTTTCGAGTGTTTTCTCTCATTCAACATCTATAAATAACAGCCAGAAGTCCGTCTGGTTGTCCCTGAAATCAACAAATTCTTTGGGGTTTGTGCTGGAGTGCTCCTGTGTATTTCCTCTCTAGTTGTTGCAGGTTTTCCTCATTTGCAGGCCACATATTGTCATCCTGAAAGCGTTTGTTCCAAAACAGTGTAAAGAACTTGTCCGCACATGCTAGGAGTGCTTCCATCAGGTCTGGCAACTTTTTTCATCCTCATCGTTCATGTTTCTCAGGTGTTTATTTCTGTGCTGTGAGATTATAGGAGACAGTGGTCTGTGGGTCAGGTCAGTTTAAGTTGGATGTTTTTTTTCCCTTCTCAAAATGTTTAAAGCCGTGTTTGCTGTATTTACTTTTGGTGTTTGTGTAGGCGGAGGGCAGCTCCAATTTATGTCTTTGAAATCTGCTTGGCAGCTTTGGTACTTCAGACTGGGCCAGGCTGAGCTGGATCTCCTTTCATGACCTGAAAAGAGGTCACAGATCCCACAGACAGTTTTACAGTTTTAAAAAAAATGCTGAACTTTTAGGGATGAAGTGAACATTCTGACTCCTGGGAACAGACAGTCTGTTCCAGACATCTCCATTTGTATTTTCTTTAGTCAGCGAGTCAGCAACAATGTGGGATTTTTTTTATTTATTTATTTTTTATTCTTTTTGATTCTCTCTAAGCATCACTGCAATGTGATATGAGCACTAAAAGTGCATACAGGTCTAGTACATACTGTTTTGTACCTTTGTGACTGCTGGGCAGAAAAACCTCTTTGGCTAAATCTTCAGCAATAATCCAGCACCTTTTTTTTCTATCACTAAAGTCAATTTGCCTAAATTTACCATTCAAATGTTTACTCTGTTATGTAAAGTAAACTCTGCAGATAATCTCTTCAGTGTCACTCCAAATTAGAAATGTCCCTTGGATGAAAACGCTCTGTCCTTTTCCGCTTTTGGAGTTTATCAGGTTTTTCCTTCCTGTTGTCACGTTACCATAACAACATCAGGGTAGATGAACATATAAAACCCAGTCAATCCTGTGAAATAAAAATTAATATTATAGTAAATAAATGGAAAAGTAGTTGAGTGGTCACACAAAACCAACACAAAAAAAAACAAAAAACTTGAACAGTGAGATGGCTCTAGGCAGGAATTATTTCTTGCTTTCCTTCATCAGATATGCAGCCTTTATGAGTCTGATGAGAAGGTACAACATAAAGACTTTATAAAAACAAAATTGAATGTCAACAAAAGAATTCATATTTTTGATCTCATGTTGTATTTTGATTCCTATAGTTTACCCAAAAATGTATTTTTTTGTTTTTCAATTGCTTGGGAAATTCCATATTCACAAATGTAAATGGTCAAATTCACAATCCTATTTTATCTGGACCTTAAATCATATTAAAAACAATAGAATATATGCAAAATCTGAAGGCTTCAACAGCATTTAATATTTTAAAGGAACTGCATTTTTTTTACTTTTTTTGTTTAAATATTTATAAATATATATATAAATTCACATTCAAATAGATTTTATTTATATAGCACATTTCATGTTAAAAGAAACAGTTCAAAGTGCTGTTCACAAAAACATAAAACACAATTCCCTACACATGCAATAAAATAATAAGATAAACCCCTCATAATAACAATCACAGAAACAAACAAATAAAATTGAAAAAAGAAAAGCTTAAGTATTTCCCTTAAAAGTAACCTGACTGCGCTGTCCACCCTGTCCTCCTGTCGGCTGGGATGTCAGCATCCAAATAACACGAGTACGTCCTGCTCAGCCCCAGCACCCCCCGCTCAAAAGTCCCCAACCACCGGGCCCAACGCACTCAACTGGGCTCACAAGGCTAGACAGCTCTGAGGACCCAGAACAAGAGAGGCCAGAGGTCAAGGAGGACCATACTCTGAGTGACAAAGATAAAACAAATGAATATGTGATAAAATAATATAAAATATAAGAGTGAAATACTAGATCCCAAACATGGGATCTACGTAAAAGCTAATTTAAATAATTATGTCTTTAGTTTCTTTTTAAAAACCTCAACAGTGGATGAGGCCCTCATCCTTGGGCAGGCTGTTCCACAGGCGAGGCCCATAGTAACTAAATGAAGCCATGCTGTGGATTTTTGTTCTGACCCTATAGGGAGCATCAGGACCTGAGAGCTCTACGAGGTTCATAAGCTAAAAGGAAATCTGATATAAAAGAAGGACCAAGACCATGAACACTTTTATCCAAGCTGAGGTTTGGACAAGTTGCACGGAATTAGGGGTGGTTTTAAGCAGGGTCAAGTGGGGTTAGATACACTTTACATTGTAACCCTCTGGTTTGCTAATGTTGTATGTTGATGTGCTGGTTGCACTGTTCTTGTAGTGTTTTCTGTTACTTTTTGTTAAAAAAAAAGAAAAAAGAAGAAGCTTTAACATGGCAGCCAGCACTGTCGATCTTCAACCAATAGAGGGCACTCTTTTCCAACTTTTATAATCTATTGCGGATTTATGTTTCATAAATTTAGAAAAAAGTTTATAACAGTCCTGTGCCTGGATTAATTTTGTATTTTGGTAAAGGCTTTAAGATAATGCTAAAACTCTTAATGTGCATAATGATTGTTACGTTATAGATTTCAATATCATGTTCTACTTATCATAAAAGAAAAACTTAAAAACTGTAAACACAATGAGCAAAGCACTTTATGATGAGGAAATGTAATGACAAAAACAAACAAAGAACAACAGATGAAAAATAAAAAAGATGGATCGGTTTCTAGATTAAAAACTGAAAATGAAAAGAATATGATAAAACTGCATGTCAGAGACTGGTTGATCTGCAGCAGCAGTTTAGGTATTTAGATGGAGAAGCATGAATGTTTGTCTGAATGCATCTTTAGTAAAGTAAAGAAAAGCTGGTATTGAAATCCAAGGAAACAAGACAGAATGTTGTGGTGCCACAGATTAAAGAAATAAAATACGACCAGGCATAAAAAAGTTGCCATGTAAAATTATTAAAAGCCAGAAAATAGAGATTAAATCCACAGTCTTATACTTTGGTTTGAAGAAAAATATGGTCTCAATACATCCATGAAAATTAAATCTGGCTGACCTTTACATCAACTACAACAGAGTAATTGAAGAAAATTATAAATATATATATACATATATAGAGAGAGACAAGATAGACTTTATTTTAGACAACCATATGTACTGAAAGAAACTGGATGTAACAGCTGCAATTGTGTTTTTTGAAAGTTTAAATTCATGATCTTATTTCAACATGTTACTAATAATGAATAAAGGCTTTGGTTCATGGTTGCTTTGATAAATGTATGCACAAATCTGAAATATTCTGGTGCTTATAGCACTACAAAACCTTTAACATAAAAACCAAAAGCTTCAAATTAGTTGTAATGGTATTCTATGAAAGGTTTTGTGTTTCTGCATGTTATGCAGCTTAAACATCCTCAGCAAACATTAAAAGACAAACGGATTCATAGTCACATAAAATGTCAATTATTTGTTTGTTTTAACCCATTTTTCCTTAAAATTATGTGGAATGTACATCATACCGAGTGGACCACAGAACACATTTCTAAACTTTTCCTGTTACATGGATGTCACCAGCAGGTTCTTATGGGTAAAAGCATTGACTGTAAGCAAAGGCACGACTGCAGATAAAATACACGTGCAAAGAAGAAGCACATGCTCTAACTATCAGAACTGAAATTTCAGTAAGGAGGAACATTAGGGATCTAAGTAAATATTTGTTTGTGTTTCAGAAAATCTGCTTGAAATAAGCCTATAATCTTTGGCTGTTAGGCTCTGTGCTGACGTCTAGCATGCTTGAGATGAACTCAGACCATAAATGAATAAACCTCAGAGTCTTGGTTGGTGGTTAGAGGGCAGACGATCTCACTCCAGGTGGAGAATGGGGAGAAAGAGGGTCAATGAACTGTCTAAAATGCAGAGAGAGACAACCAGTTATGAACTTAAAGACTAAAATATAATTGTGATTGACTGATAAGAAAGGTGGACTATTCATCTATTGGTTTAAAGTGAAACTTCAATTGATTAATGTGTTTTGGGTGATATAACAACCCAACACAAAAGTCCATTATGCAAGTTTAGAAATTAAAGATTACATTATTATTCACTTAAACCTGCTATAGCTTATTAGTGTGCATCATTTCTTTCATTTTAAGCTACTTTTGAGTCATCTTTGCCAAAAAGGGAGTTGTAATATTTCCTTTTAAGTGCTGCAAAGTTTTACTTTTGGTTTCAAGTTGATGAACTTTTTTATTTTTTCCTATGAATTTACATTTAATTGTTTAGCAGTACACTCATGATATGAGAGGTGTGCAAGCATCAGTTCATTAATATGCCCTTTCCAAAACATTAGAAACTCATAAAAAGTATAATCATTTCTATAATTCCATTCATAAAAAACACATTTTGATACTGAATCCTCTGTTTAATTGATTTATAGTATATATTTGTTCATTTTTACATAAATTTGGGTTTCAGCTCATGACACCCACAAAAACAGAATATCAGAAAATGTGAATACTGTGAAGATATTTGTCCAAATACACAGGACATGACTGTTAAAAACTGAGTTTAATCAGCTACTAAATTTAAAGCACCTGCAGACGTTAAATTGGTTCAGTTTGGTTTTATTGTCTTCGTTTGGTTCAATATGAGGACGATTTCAGTCTTGGTAGCCAGAATCCCATCATTAAAACCTTTTTGGGTAAATCCAAATCTACGTATTTTGGAAGGGCATTATGGAAATGAACATTTTCCATATTTATTTATTTATTTTGGAAAGAGTCTGCACTTAACCAGTTTGACTTCCTCCACGTCTTTCACACTCTACATGTGGAACCTCCCAGGCCCCCTTCACTCCCCCACTCTTCTTCCTGCCCAGCCCCCTCTTCTCATTGGTTGACCTACTGGAGTTACTATGGGAACGACAGTGGAGAGGCTGCCATGGAGAGAGGGGGATACAGCTTTTGAATGGCACTCCATCATGAACACATTTATTGAGGTCAGGAAACCTTACCTACCACACAGAGAGAGATTTTTGGGGATCACCAGATAAGCATCCTTTATTTTCTAATTTTTGTGCCACTAAGAAAAAAAGGCCATTTCTCACTTCTAAAGCAAATATTGCTTAATAAGAGCCTCACTTAGGCCTTTTTTTCTGTCTGTGCTTTGGAGCACTCACTCATCATTCCCTTTAGCACTTGTTGATGCTAAAGTTACTATGCTAAATGGAAGCTTCACACAGGAGCACTAAAGCTCTTGCTTTGCATTCCACAAACATTTCCTCTCCTCGTCATTAATTTTCATGAGAAGCCTTACCGTCAGTGCAAACAACACTCCCCCCTTACTGTGCACTTTGCTTCCGATTTACACTAAACAACAAGAAGGCCCGGCGCTGAGAGCTAACGCTCTCATCCGGCAGATTAATAATAAGATCAGCTGACAAATGGAAGCACGCACCGGCACACACCGTTCTCACTGTCAGCATCCGATGCTTTGATGTGGTGGGCCGGTACAAGTGACTGCCTTACGTAAGGCTTTTACATAAACCTCAGTGTGCAGGACTAAAAAAAGAGAAAGCTGCAAGGGGGGGGGTTGGTGCACTATCACAAAAGGAATTCGCACTGCACCAAATTCCCCTTTTGCACATGCATGAGGTCCCAAGAACATCTGCTGATAACATTTGTTATTCTAATAACAGTAGAACTAAAACTCCCAGCACACATATCCTCTGAGTCTTGAATGGAATGAATGGATGTGTCTTCTGGAGCAACAGACCAAGAGAGCTTTTTTTTATAGCACAGCAGTCAATGGAAGGCATTGATTACCCATCATCCCCAAACTTGCTTCTCACTAAGTGTGATACTACAGACAAAATGTTACAATAGCAGTTTGTGTTGTAGCTCAAACACAATTTGAATAATTAAAGTAACTGCATGAAAAAATAATGGGAGAAGTCAATCTAATTTAATTAATAAGAACACAAAAAATTAATTTTTGTGGAACATATAATTATAAACAGTTCAGCTGTCGACACAAATACAGTTTAGGAAAACTGGAATAAATGATTGCTTTCAACAAATAAAATGTGGGAAATGTAGAGTGCTTTTAATTTAATGTCCACATAAAGGCCCAACTTTAATCAGACAGTAAAAAAGAGAAACATCCGTGTGGCATAAATACATGAATGACAAAGGGGAGATTTTTTTCTTTACATCAAAGGAAGAATTAATAGTATCATATGTGGAAGAAACAAACCAGATTTTCTTTTTAAACACATAAACTTATGAAAAAGAAAAAAAAAAGTTGAGAATCAAACTTCATTTGAACAAATAATGCATAAAAAAGTAATTTTTCAAGCTCGTGTTTCCACATTTGTGTCATGTGAAGCACATCATTTGTCGGGAGTGTGGTTTTACATTCACAAATTTGCCATATTAAGTTACTGGTTTGCTAATATGGTTAACAATCTGCTCAAAAAACTAAAGCGTATCTACATTTTGTGCCTCCCAACAATCCTTTTTTTAAATGTATTTTTATCAGAGATCCCCTAACAGTAAAAAAATGTCACATTTAAATGCAGATTGTTATAACCCACCATACTTGCATTAGGTAGCACTCGTAAAATTGGAGGTTTAAAGCTATTTTAGACTAAGCTAAAAAGGAAAATGGCTCAGATTTGCCAATGTAATGACTTTTTGTGCTTACTTTGACTTTCTGCAGACATGGATTTGTTTTACTCCATCATCTGCACACAAGGAGGCTGAAAGGTTCAGTCCCAACATTTTGCATGACAGTTTAAACAACAAGAATAATCCTGAAGTATTATGACATTCATGTGGTTGAAATGAAAGACAATTGCATTATGTTTTGTAACTTCCCATTGAAAATCCCAAATCAGGGAACAATCAGATCCTTGCAGAAGTTTCTCAGTGAATCACTAACAAAGGCCTCGAGGGAATTCTGCACACCCACTCGGTTTTAACACAAGTGGTGCTTCGTACCACTACACACACACACACTGATCTGGGCTTCATTTCCAGTATCCAAGGAACAAAAGAGGGACAGAGGGATTCAATAATAGAGAACTGGAAGAAATACACAAGCTGCTTTGCATCGTGGAATGTAAAAAACCCAGCAAATTCAGATTTAATTTAAAGGAATAAAAAAAAAAAAGTATTGATTTTCTAGCTTTTTCAAAGAAGCAATTTTATGAAAATACACCTATATTAACACAATAAAACAATGAAGTCAGTGCAATCCCAGTTTTGAACTGTTGATATTTAATTTCAAAATAAAAGCCCCAGAAAAAATGAAAAATCCGTTTAGGTTCGACATGCTAACGAAAAAGCACGATAAATTAAAACATTTAACACAATTTCTTTAAAATAATGGTGTTTTTTATTGTATTCTTGCATTTTAAAAGTGTTTTTTAAATGAAAAAAAAGTCCCATATACCTGTGAAAGAGTCAAACGAAAACATAAGAAACCAGTGCAATCACAGTTTAGAGGTTTTTGCTATATGGTTTTTAATATAGAAGCCCCTGAAAAATAGAAAACCCCACCCTTATTTTATGTTTGGGTCAAAATTGTCCCAATTTTACACATGAAAACAGGGCAATTATGACCCAAACACAATATAAGGGTTAAGTGTGACATGCTAGCTTAAAAGACGTGTTTGTATCCTCAGAGCAGAAAGCTATTCTAACTACAAAAAGTGTGACAAACATTGAAGTAAGTGCAGTTTTTGTTGTTTTTCCCTGACCTTTTGTGCCTTCTGTGGCACTGCATGCAGAACTGTAGAAGAAATATGAGTCTAAGTTTGTGTTGTTTTATGCTGATACCCTTGAGTGCACATCCTGATAGAGTAATGCTAAAATTATTGTATGTCCCATGTTCGCTGATGACTTCTTGAGATACAAAAAGAGATTAAATACAAAAACCCAAATTGTGTCCATCCACAAAAAATGTAAAAAAAAAAAATCATTATTACAGTGTAGGAATCCCCCCAAAAGATATTAATCTGAAAAATAAGCAAGTAACAATACCTGGATTTGTTTATCTTAACACATATAGCTAAATAATCGTTGGAAAAACATGATAAAAAGTAACTGATTGAAGAAAATGTTGAGTATTTACTCAAGTTTAGCTAAATCAAAATACTTTCTTTAACTTTGGCTCTAAAATCACAGGATTAAGAGGTAATTTGTTACAGATTAGACAAGATGGTCAATGAATGTTAGAAAAAAAACAACAATGATGCAAAACCTTGATTAGATTAGGTCCTTGTGAGCAAATTTCGTAGAAAAGTTGTCAAAAAAAAAGGTGCTCTGCTTCATTTTCTAACAGTGGCTGTCAAATTCAACAGGTCATAAGTTTTAGTTTTTTTTGTTTCCAGGAACTTGCAAGGTGATGAATGTCTCTTTGTCCATGGATTGTCAATACTTAACCTCCAAAGTGCAATGAGGTCAGTAAAATGTTAACCCAGCTTTTAGGATTTTCTTAGTAACTTCAAGTGAAATGCCAACTCCAACTCTAGTCCAGCCGTTTTTAAGCCAATGAAGAAAATCCCAGGAATGAGTGCTTTTAGGATCCAAGAGGAATTTAAAGGCCATTACCTCTACAGATCCAAGATTTTCTTGGTCTAGGGAAAACGTATGGTAATCAACTACTTCTTTCGTGCATTTCCTCCAGTTGTGTCAGTTTTATTTCCAGAACGACGAACGGGCACCTTGGATACAGGGATCCTAGTGCGAGCTGGTGGATTTGCTTGAGGTCTTGGCGGTGACGAATCCGCCCCCAGAACAGAGGACAGGGCTGACTGGCTTACAGAGTGAGGGGGTGAGGTCGGTTTGGTGCTAACTGGGATCTTGGACTCTCTGGGAAGGCTGGTGCTGCCCTTCATTGATCGGAAGGAGGACGATGATGAAGAGGAAGGAGGGCTTGTTTGGGACGATGGACTGGTTTTGTGTTCAGTTGATGGAGACGGAGTACTGATTAGATCTTCATCACCCCTTCTTTCTTCTTCGGGGTCAGTGTACAGGTCATACAAGTGGTCCCCAGAGCAGCTGTCACGTGATAGAGTTATTTTCTGGTTGCGCTGTAGGCCGCTCTCGTCCGGTGTGGCTGTAGGTGTTGCTGAAGGTGTGTCCCAGTAGCCCTCATCACTAAGTAGTTCTTTCTCTCCAGGTGATGTGGGGTGACGACCATGTGTGTAAGGCATGGGGGGTTTTGCCGATCGGTTTCCCACGGCACCAACTACTGGAATCTTACTGAGCCCAAGGGTTTTCACCTGGGGTGCCTTTCTGTCTGTACATCTGGGACCAGAAGGGAGGAGAGGGTTGGTGCGAGATGAGCAAGTGGAAGTGGGGTTTGTGGACAAAGGTTGATGCACTCGTGGCAATGCGGGTGAGTCGTCCCCAGCGGAGGGCAGCATGTGCCAGAGCCCCTGCATGTCTGCATCATCGACTCCCTCCGGACTTGCCATTTCTTCCCCTCCACCCATGTACGCCACCACGCCACTACCAGCGGGATGCTGCTGGGGTGGAGGAGGCGCCTTGTTCCGAGCAGGGTGGGAAAGAGGTGCTGAGCTTTGGGAAATAGAAAACATGGGTTGAGTCATCTGTGAAGGAAAACATGGCTTAGAAGGAGAGACACGAGATGTGGCACCAGCTCTGCCAATGCTTGCTGCCACGCTCCCCCCTCCACCTCCACTACTACTACTACTGGTGCCACTACCACCATTTCCCACTGTCCCTTCCTCTTCGGCGTCAGCAATAATGTCACCACAGCCCGTTAGAGAATCAAAGCTCTTAAGGGATGTGACATCGGTGAAGAGGAGAGAACACAGCCGGTCCACTGAAGGCTCTGACGGAGGGTCCCCCGCGCTGCAGCGATCCAAGGGGGGGGTGGCGAGAGAAGGAGTCAGGCTAGAAATTGACGCTTTGGCTTTTTGGACAGGGGCCCGCAGCGGTGAATCTGTGGGTGTGTAAGCAAAAGGGGAGTCTGGCGCACCAGATGGTCCTGGCATGGCTTCACAGTGCAAGGGTGTCACAACACTAGAGGTGGGAGTGTCTGCTGCTTGGAGGCTGGGTTTTTCCTCAGCATTTTCACAGTCTTGTTGGTGGTGATGCGGAGGGGGCTCAAGGGTGAGAGTAATGTTCTTGACCTTTTCCAACTCAACGATACCCCCAACTTTTTCATTTTTGCCATCAACCTCCTCTGTTTCTCCCTCACTTGTTTTCTCCTTACGTCTCCATCGCATGCTGCTAAAAAAGCCCTTCAGACCCCTCCCCCTTCTCACAATCCCCACCCCTCCATTTTCACCCGACCTAAAACTACTGCGTCGAAGAAAAGAGAAAAAACTTAGCGATTTGCTGAGAGACCTCACTGGCCCTGCCTCCAGGCCAGCAGGTGCCTCCCCTTTCTGTCCATCTGTGTCGTTGGAACCCGTTAGTCCGTCATGTGTTTTGCTCCTCACAAGCTCCACTGATGCTGCCAAGCTCAACGAATTCCCATTTTCAGAATTCCCATTGTTGATGCTGCCGGTGGCTCCTTTATTCCTGAACGAGAAGAAGCTGGCCATTCCCGAGCCAGTGCGGCGTTTTCCAAAGAGTTTGAAGGCAGCTTTGTTGATCCTCCCTGTTGGCTGGGGGTCACACTGAGGAGCCACAGGAGGCTCCACACACTCCGTCTGCACTTCCATTTTCCAGCTGGCCGTCACTCCCACAACGCAGTTTTCTGGGAATTTCTCCGCCTTGCCTTTCTATCCTCTTCCTCTTCCACATTCAATCAGCCTCTTTCTCTCCGTCTCCCTCCGCCCTGCTGTCTGGCGCTCCTTTTCTCCCACTCTGACTTGCTTTAACGCCTGCCTGCTGGTTTTCTCTGCCTCCCGCCCTCCCTACCATCCCTCCCTTTCTTTCTCTCTTTCACACACGCACGCATGCTGGGTGCTGCTCCTTGCTGTATCCATGGCAACTGGGTGGGCTAAGCAGCTTTCGTCAACACTGGCGAGGCGCCAGGGTCTGTCCTCTCCCTCCCCCATCCCCTTCCTCTCATCTTCCTCCACCTTGCCTCCTGCCTTCACTTACCTGAACATTAGTCATCAATATCATCATTCTATGCTTCCATCCCTACGTTTGAGTTCACAGCATCTAAATCCCCAGGGAGCTTTAAACCAACATTGGCTGATGAGTTAAGATGCATTAGACATGAAATATGGACATGTCAGCTGTTTTACATTGAGGATGTAGCCTAAGTGTTTGAAATAGCTAACAAGAGCACATTTTTGTCATTAGGTTTCATTTTTAAATCCCATCAAAGAGTTTAGAATAAAGTAAATTAAATCTTTATATTTACTATGTAAACACTCTTAAAGTTCCTCTCTGATCATCTTTTGCTCTGTTTAAAGTATTTCCAGTGTTTTTTTTAGTTATGATTATGCTACTTTTAGGCATTTTTTTAATGCATTGTTTCCTAGAACATAGTAAGCCTTCCCAAACTTCCCATCATCCCTTTGTTTACTTAGTTCATTAGAAATTCGCCTCTGAGTTGTGGGTGGGACTATTGGCAGAGAAGTAAGCCTAAACTGATATCCCATCACCTCTTTGTTTACATTATTTCCTGCTAGCTAACAACCCTTCACAACCCCAACGTAGCATTAGCGGTGCAACAAAAATGGCGACCAATACTGGAGTTATCTTGCCGAACAGTTTTGAGCCAGACGCCAGCTCGGATGAGGAAAACGAAGACGTACATGGATCTCTTTGTCTGCAAGTGGATGCATCAGAATGGAGCAGAGCTGGATCATGTGGTCTGCCCATTGTAGCACCTACGTCATATGCTTTTTACAACTGTATTTTCTGTCTGCTCCTGATTCACAACAATTTAAATCAAGAAATACTCAGAAATACAATTTAAGCTTAATTTTCTTTAAATGTGTCCTCCATAAGGAGAAAAATACAACAAGAACAGAGAAAAAAAATGATTTTCATTGAAGTTAGTCTATAAAGAGGCCTCCCAGTAGTCTAAATAAGATGACTAAACTACAAACATGCTGATCTCCAGTATTAGAGTATAAGCTGGAATATGGATTTCGAGAAACAGTTCATCACTGCTGCAAACATTCCAACATGACATTTTAAAACAATCTTTAACTGCTTTAAATTAAATCCCAGAGTCTTTTTTATCCAACTCTATTTAACTTTTTTTGGACTTTAAGGAAATGATTTTAAAATCCTCCTAATGAAAAGATATCTAAACAATACAAGTGCACACACAGAGTCCTTTTTGGGTTGGATATGGGGCATATGGCGGCTGGCCCTCCACATGCACACACAGGGCCAGGTGCTGGGGATCCATGGTAACAAGCTAAGTGTCTCCCTTTATTCAGTGTTACCAGTCCTGCACACACCAATGTAAGCTTGTGTTCACTGTTTTGATCACCGTTTTAAATTGAACTTTTTGTTTGTTCGTTCATATTAATAATTGTGTAGGTATAAAATGGCAGATTGTGTAAATATATGGAGATTTTAGCAAAAAAATATCTCAAAATGTTTTTCTCCCAAAGCAGATGCATTACATGTGATTGAATCAGTTTCTGCCTGATTTTATTGGGTTTCAGTTGGAAGGCTTCTTCTATTGCCTGTTTCATCCTCCCAACCCCCCATGATACCCCAACCCACTTCTCTTCTTCCATCATTCTTACCCCCCCTCCACTTCTTCTCTGTTTCTCCTCCTCATCCTCCACCTCAGTCGCTGTTTGCACAGGCTCTCCTCTTCCACTCCATTGCTATCAAACAATGCTCGCATTTATGAGCCCAAGCCCACACACACACGGATCTGCAGACACCCACACATTTTAAAGAGTTAAGCACTAAAGGATACCCCACTTATGTTGCCCTCCTTTCCATGAGACAGATAATTTGTTAGACCCAGAAGTCAGTAGTCCACAGGTTTCAGGTACATCAGATACTTGGGCAGAATACCCCAGAGCCGTGGCTGTAAGTCAGCTGGCTGGTGTAGAGACTTGGAACTGACTCTGGCTGGCAGATGGCTGATGGATTGATAGGGAGACTGATGAGTGGCTTCAGTTACTGCATGATGATGCTTTTGATTGGGAGTGCATGCAACTAATGCATCAAAGCATCAGTAAATTATTAAAACAGGTACATAGCAATGCAGGAATGCTGCTCAAACCATTATTAGAAGTTATTTTACTTTTTGCAGATCTCCATCCATATCAAAAGAGAGTCTTTGGGTTTATTTAAAACAGTAGCATTTTACATAAAGTGTCCTACAAGCTTTCAGGAAAAATACAATTTGCATTCAGGAATTGCTCTTTTAAGGAGAAAGCGAAAGAAAAAAGAAAGAAAGAGGATAGACATTTGTAACAGAAGGAGCACACACCCAAACATCACCCCACTCTGTTTTAATTAGGTTCCCATTTCAGCCTCATGGGAGAATCACTAAGTGGGACAGTTAGAGGGCGTTTTTTTCCCTCTGCATTTCTCATTGCCAAGTCTATTCATAGGACTCTGTCTGTAAAGGTATAGTAATGCAACAAAATAATAAATGAATGGAATTCAATTTGTGAATATTAGATTTATGTTTTAATAAAACTTTCTTGTTTATTATTATTTCATTTGGCAAGGATATACATGAAAACCTATTCAGGGTAAACATCATTTCCAGAAGTTCACTAATGTAAATTGTGTTTTTCTCTGCTAGAAATTGGCCTGGATTAAAATTAAATTATCATTAAAAAAATAATAACTTTCAAGAGTTTTGATCACATACCATAGTACTCATCATGATTCATCAAATGATGTGTTTCCGTCGTCAAGTTTGAACTATTTGGTTATATAGCCACCTGTAGCAAGAATACATCCCACAATCCTTTTCTTTTGTCTGTTAAGTTCCTCTGGATGACACAGAATTAAAAAAAAGAATTAAATTAGCATTTTGTAGACACAAATTTGTATTTTGTAAGCACAAATTAACATTGTGTGGGAATAAATCGGTGATTTGTGGGCACAAATTAGTACTTTATTAGCATTTTGTGGGCAGAAAATAGAATTAGAGATCACAAATTAGCATTTTGAAGACACAAATTAGTGTTTTCTGCAAATAAATCCGCATTTTGTGGACACAAATCAGTATATTGTGATCCAAAATGTACAGTTTGGTCGCAGAAATTAGCATTTCTGTTCACAAATGAGTATTTTGTATGCAGAAATGAATATTTTGTAAGCAAAAGTTTATGTCTGGTGGGAACGAATCAGTATTTTGATATTTTGTTTCAGAGAATTTAGGATTTGTGTGCACAAATTAGAAATCAATGCAAACAAA
>NC_050531.1:13442738-13447174 GCF_002922805.2 Oryzias melastigma
TAAGCACAAATTAACATTGTGTGGGAACAAATCGGTGATTTGTGGGCACAAATTAGTACTTTATTAGCATTTTGTGGGCAGAAAATAGAATTAGAGAGCACAAATTTGCATTTTGAAGACACAAATTAGTGTTTTGTGCAAATAAATCCACATTTTGTGGACACAAATCAGTATATTGTGATCCAAAATTTACAGTTTGTTTGCAGAGATTAGCATTTGTGTGCACAAATGAGTATTTTGTATGCAGAAATTAATATTTTGTAAGCAAAAGTTCTTGTCTGGTGGGAACAAATCAGTATTTTGATATTTTGTTTCAGAGAATTTAGGATTTGTGTGCACAAATTAGAAATCAATGCAAACAAATTAGCATTTTTTTGGACACAAATTAGCACTTTGTGTGCACAAGTTAGTATTTTGAACAGAAAAATTAGCATTTTGAGAGTGCAAATTAGATTTTTTGTGGACAAAATTTTGCATTTTGTTAGCACAAATTAGTATTTTGTTGACACATTAATAGTAGAACTTTATGTTACTAAAATACAAATTTTTACAAAATAATTATTGTGTTCACTAAATACACAAACGTTCTTTTATGTTCACAAAATACATGCTTGTGGCCACAAACTGGAACAGTTTTTCTTTTTTAATGTCATGTCCGGGACTCTGTACTAAAACCTATTTTTAAAAACCATTTGACAGTACCACAGGATTGTTTTAAGTGTTTGACCAACTGAACAACCTAAGAAGTTTTTAATAACCCCATGAATAATTCAGCAGAGTAAAGTAAAATGAGTTGCTACTCATAAAACAATAGCACTCATGTAACAGACTTCTCAAGAACCCATTTGGAAACAAAGCATGGGTGTGGCTAACTATCCTCGGTTGCTCCCTTGCATGAACAAACAAATCAATGTGGTGTTGTGTGCAGCAACAGATTGGACTCACACCCCGATTCGCCAATCCCATCACACGTTCCCCGTGTGCAGCACCAGGGGTCCTTTCCGTCAGGTTGTTTTAGACAGAAGGGGCCTTCCAACTCCGGATTAAACTAATCTAGACTGTTTGTGTGGACGTGTGTGGGTGTTAACTCCTCAACATTTGTGCGTAGAGTGCTAAAACCTTTAGGATTACTGCCTGATCTCCTTTGTTCCTTAATTAAAGAACAAGGAGTGGCACAAACATTTACAAAGGCGTCTTAATGCATTCTTCATACACTGATGTATCTAAAAAAAGTTGATAATTTCTGTACCTTTTGATATATATGAAGTAATTATTGGATAAAAATCATTGGTTTTACTTAGGATGAATAAATGAAGCTAAACTGTTACAGTAACTTTACCCTTTAACATCTGAG
The DNA here is from genome assembly GCF_002922805.2 of Oryzias melastigma. NCBI lineage: Eukaryota > Metazoa > Chordata > Actinopteri > Beloniformes > Adrianichthyidae > Oryzias > Oryzias melastigma. The sequence continues at coordinate 13,444,093 of NC_050531.1, forward strand.
ATGTCGCTGGTGACACCTAAATAACAATTTTTTTAAGGTAGGATAACTTGGATTCTGAAGTGGAAAAAAGCGTAGTTGAAGAACTACAAGAAGTCAAAGAACATCAACACTGGAGCTAGAGTTAAAGGGTTAATGTACTGTGGTTTTCAAACTGAAACAAGCTCTTAATTAAACGCCTCATGGGATAAGGGATGGCAGTGATTTCCTGCACAAATGAGCAAATAGAGTTTGGCCAGTCATTTACAAAAACTGTTGACCTACAGTTTCACCGCCAAATTAAAACACACTGCACAAGCAGGGAGAGGATGTTAGACAGTAAAACAAATCGAATTACGTGCAGCGTCCCAAGACAGCTTTTAGCGTAGTTAAATGAAGTTTAGGAATAAGGTCAAAATAATTGTTTTTAATCCCAAAAAAAGGAAAAACAAATATAGTTTTGTACATGTGTGAGCAAACTGGATACATGTCGAAGTACAGCTTGTTTTACTAGAGCAGCACTCATCTGAATGATTCAGACTGCTGGGAGAGCCCTTTCTTTGCTTCTCAATGTTTAATGTAAAATAATATGCACAAGGGAAATAGAAGAAGGCTCTCTGACAGAGACGGGACAAAATACTGATGGTGGATAAAACCTCAAAGCTTTCAGATTGAAAGGAGATCTTCCTCTGACGAAGCAAATTATGAAAACATAATCTAAAAAATATAAAACTGATAATAAGTCTTAATGACTAAACTCATGTTTGTGCCAAATAAGTAAAAGTGTGTACGAAAAAGGATTTAAGATGATTTCGGTGTTTGTCTTCTTTCCTCTAATTCAATGTACTCATTTGGCATCACCAAGAGACACCAGTCTGTCTTTATTCCAATTCATCACAGTTGAACAAGGCTTTTTTTTATTTTCTCGTGGACACAGAACTGGCTGGACACCCCCTTGACTGACTGTGAATACCCCCATAGAGGCACAGATCTCCATTTATTCCTGCAACATGTAGGGCAGCTGAGCAAGTGCTGTTCTGGAAGAAACCAGTTTACTCCAGTGTTGCAAGAACTAATTTCATAAAGTATTCAGAAGCCCAGCGAGTGCTGAATAAAACAAAGCAGACTGATGACTGCATGGCACAAAAATGTCTGTCTTCACATCCTTCACGTTTTATTTGGCTTCTTTACTTTACCATAAATTAATGAATTTGGGCAACAGATTTAATCCTGTGCACATGTAATCCTTCCTAACCGCTGATATTTACAGAAGTTGCAACATGAGATTGGCATATGGAGGACATGACAAGTTTGAGCCAAAAAACACATTCTGGCTCAAACATTAATTTGAATGTGCAGCCAAAAGTCACAATTTACAAGCCCATCAGTTAACTTAACCCAGATTTGAACTTTAATTTTTTAGAAGTCACGCAACAGCTCCAGTAACGGCTATGCTGTTAAATATGTAAGACATGACAGCAAAATTGGTAGGATTTTATCCCGGACGAGCCCCCAATCTATGTTACGCTCCTTTTAATGCCTAGGGGATCTGGTGAGGTATAGCATAAAAGTATTTTTGCTTCACCTTTAAAGGGTCACCAAACAGGGAAGTTGAGAAGGGTGTACCTGCAGGCCCGGAGACCCAACAACGTTCTCAGGACCACACTCTCAGGACCGCATTCTCAGGACCCAGGCATTTCTAACACAGCGCCTCCTACAGGGTGGAGTTTTTTTTATTTTCTGGAGACTTTACGAGACACATTGCACACATGAGTAGTAAGAGTACAAAAATGATCTAAGCGGTGCTAACGGATAAACAACTAGATAATTTATCATATGAATCTTAAAATATAAAAAGTAAATTACCAATAAATTTCTGTTTTTGGAGAAACAAACAGTGATGTCTACATGTAGCTTAGCTTAGCTTTCATTCAAATTAATGTTATTTGTGAAAAAATAAAGTCATGATGGTTTATTAGGAATACATATTTTAGCATTTTACAGCATATTTATTTTTTTATTGTTCCATCTTCATGTGTTATAATTTTCTTTTGAGTAATTCATTAATATTGTCTCATTACAACCCAAATATAGTCTACACGTATTACAAAAAAAGGGAAAACAAAATGTTTACTGAGCAAAGTCAAGAATGTATTTATATATTTTACTATTTGGTAATGTATTATACAAACTTGATTCATTGCTATTACCGAATAATATTACTTTTTATAATAATATTAAGTATTTATGCTGTATTGTTTAGAACTAAATTACTATTTACTTTACATTTCACTTGTGTATATTTTTTTCCAGATGGATACAATAATTCAAAAGAGGAAGTCTCTAGATGAAAACAGTGTGTTGAATGCTTTGTTCTACAAAATAGATTCATGATCAAAAACTCTCAAAACTCAAAAATAAATGGCAGCTGTTACAAAACATTTCCAAGAGCAAAATATTTATTTTAGTAAAGTAGATAAATTTGACAGAGGATTGGTATAGAATTGACAAAAGCACAGATACTTTCCAAGTAGAAAGTATTTTTTTAATCTCATGCTATAAAAATTGTTCTAATGTATTTTTCCTTCTCTATATTCAGCTGTGATTTCTTGTACAGACTTGTTAGGTGGCTACAAGTATTGTATTGTCTTTTAAAGCCTGATGTAACGCATAATAAATGTAAGTTATTCTGTTAATGTCACTCATAATAACAGTTATTCTTCTCACCTCAGCAGATCCTGTTTAACTTTCCAGATGTTTTGTGTTTGGTTTTTATTTGATTTTTTGGCACTTTTTAATTTATTATATTTCATTTTAATATAATTGTGAAATACATGCGTTTCTCATTGAGAATGTGTTAAATTAGTGCAACAGAATAAGACAAAATGTAAAGAAAATTTATATTAAGATCTATTCGCAACTTCTGATAAGTTTTAGGTGATTGGAAAATTCCAGACTCAACTCTATCAGCAGTTAGATAAAATAATAAAGAAAAATCATTTTGTATTCTCTAGCCAAATGTTTCAAGAATCTATATGTACTGAATTAGATTTCCACTGAAAAACCCTGGTGCCTAAAGGGTTAAAATAAATGTATAATTCAACAG
>NC_050531.1:13447279-13450171 GCF_002922805.2 Oryzias melastigma
CAAAAAACGATTCCTAAAATCGTCGCAAGGGTGCTATTAGTCCTCCAGCCAGTAGGGGCGCTGTCTCAAAAAGATCTGGGTCCTGAGAATGCGGTCCTGGGAACGAGGTCCTGAGAGCGTTGTTGGGTCTCCAGGCCTGCAGGTTTATATTACTGGGGAAGTTGGAGGCTGACTCCACCCACAACTGAAATGTGACAACCCAGTCAAGGTGAGGCTGGGAAACAGGACTGTTATCACTGCTAAAGCTGCAGATCATGACATGAGACTTCTGAAATGATGTGGAACTTAAATGGTTTGACCAAACACGAAATTCAAATGTAGTTCATTGATTCAACCTGTAGGGGGCAGCACACAGGCGGTTTTTGACTATGGTTTCAAGAATTAAACAAGTTTAATTTAATTTGTCAAAAAATTGGCAATGACTAACAAACAACAATTTTAAAGTCCCATTTATAGAGATCAACAGACAAAAAAAGTTTATTTGGGGCTTGGTTACCCTTAAAGTTATTGTTGTTTGTTGTTTATCATTTTTGTAAATAATTTTTTTTAAAGTCATGTCTACAGCTCCAACAACTACGACATTGTTAAATTTGATGCAACATGACAGCAAATAGGTAAGCTTGTTATCCCGGACAAACCCCAATTAATAAAAAGCCCCTTTTAATGTATAAGCAAGTTACTGTTGTTTTTTTGTTTATCATTATTGTAAACAAATTAGTTTCTTTTTGTAGAGATGATCTATTTTTTCTTTCCTGTTAATTTAAATTTAGGGCAATAATACTTTTATGTTAAGCTCCATCCGACCCCCGAGACATAAAATTGGACAATAAATAATTTGGGGGCTTGTCCGAGATCTTATCAATTTTCCTGTCATGTTGCATCATAGCAATTATTAGATCTCTTGCATGACTTAAAAAAAAAGAACAGTTAAATCATAATTACCATTTAATTGAAACTATTTAAAACTTCAGGTTAATTTTGCATTTGACATTGCAGTCAATTGGACAATAATTTTACTTGCAGCCTGTTCCTTCCATCCCAGTGACCACAGGTATAGACCATCTGCCATAAATAATGGGTCATGAAAAAAGCAGATGCAATCAATAAGATTTGTGGATCAGTGAACACTACTGGATCAAATAATCTGATCAAAGAGCAACAATAAACCTGCTTTAATCAATGATTGCAGTAAATTACAGCTCAACTTTATTCAAATTTGTTCATTTGGTATTGAGACAGTAACCATATGCTGTTAAGGTTCTGTTTCAGCACCTTTAGGACAACATTTAAACAGGACATCCCAATATTTCATAAAGTAAACCCTGATGATCCACTTTTTAGTCACTGAGATCAGAACAAAATCAGCTTAGAAAGACTAGATTAGGTTGGCTTCCAGTCTTCAGATGAAATCCAATATCCTTATTGCCAAAAAATGTGATTTTCCTGTTTTTCGGGGCATAAATTCCAGTTAATATGTAGGTCAATAACGCAGTCACGCTCAATAGTGATATCCGTTTTTGATGTATTTATTCTCTTATTCTGTTCATGAGTTCTCTATAGCACTTTACAACATTCATAAAAAACAGGCTTTTTTTCATTATAGGTGCAGTATATGATATGATTATGAGGCTTTCCACAGATATTAGACTATACACACATACATTTTCATACATCCTGTCCATTGAGGACCATCATACAATCACACATAAGTTGCCTTGGACACAAGCATACACAGGAACCTTTTCAGTACAATTCCTGACTCTTAGCCTCTCCTTTGTGTCCCACTATTATAGTTTGGTTTCAGCAGGTCATACGCGCCACACCGAACTCCAGACTTACAACACTAGGCTCTTCTTTGGCCCGCTCCTCGTTGTGTTTCCCTTCCAGCTCTCCGTAGCTCTGCTTTCGGCTCTCGGTGCCGCTGCTGCCCTCTACAGTCCGCTCAGAGTAGGTGCTCTCTAAGGCCTCCTGCCCGACCTCTCCCTGCTCGTCCTCCTCCTCCTCCTGCTTACGCTCTGCTTCTTTGTGGTTGACAGGAGCGCCCAGGATGAGAGAGTCGGGGCGCGGCGGCAGGGGGTTGGAGCGTTGATCTCTGGTGGGAGGAGGCGCGGGGGTGTCGGAGGTTACCATGGGAGCGACGCCGAGCTGTTGGAGCCTCTGAATGCAGAGAAAAGGATGACAAAAAGAAATGAAAAAGGTGAATTGACACAAATGTGATTTTTTTTATTTTGTTTTATATTTGCTTCTTGAAACTGATCGACTTTTTAAGTTTTAGTTTTGTCTTTAAATCTAAAGGCATAGATGAATGCAGCTCACATTCTCCAGAGCATGTAGTGTCCCCTCTGCTTTGCAGGTCTTCTCCTTCAGAGTCAGGATGGTTTTGAGGATGGACTGCCGCGGGTGCATAGAACGATCAAACTGGTGGTACATGTTTCTCCAAAACCTTGGAATGACAAAAAAAAGATTAACATTGAAGGACGACGCAGCAACAACACTGGCTTAAGTCACTTGTACTGACTTGAAATGATAAGGCAGGGTGGAGGGTTGCAGCACAGGATGTGCTTCAGAGTAGGCAGGACTGTAGAATGGATTTAGGTAGTTTTGCCTTTCGCTCATTAGAAACGCCCACAACGAGTGAGTTCTCTCTCTTAGCCTAGAAAGAACACAGGAGATGGTCAGAGACATGGCAGGAACTGAATCTGGAAAAACAAACTATCTGAAATGAGCAAATCTAGTTCGTAAAGTTAAAAATGTTTCAGATTTTAATCAAAAATGACCCAACTTATGCGACTAATGCAGGAGTCTGTAACCTGTGGCTCCAGAGGCTTTTTTATCTCTCCATGCTAGCCAAACATAAAATAACAGCCATGTTGACTGTCGGAGTCAACAGTT
>NC_050531.1:13450418-13477272 GCF_002922805.2 Oryzias melastigma
CCCGTTGGAGTAGCTTGTCTGCTCCTGATTCACAATGATTTGAATAAAGAAATATTCGTAAATGTCCTTTTCTTTACATATGTCATTCATTGTGAGAAAAATGCCACAAGAACATGTTAAAAACATAATTTTCATTTTAAAATATTCTTAAAAACTGGATTTTTTTTTCACAAGCATTAAAAGACTGCATGCGATGGACTTACTGTAACTCCTCTCTCTGCCTCTGATTGTTGCCGAGGAAGTTTCCATACTGACACGAGTGGACATGCTCGTGGATCTGCAGCAGGAACCACTCACTGAACTCAAACGCCTGCAGAGAAAGAGACATTGCCGTTGTGAGTCCTGATAGAAGCTGCAGTAGAGTGCTGCGGATGATGATGACACACCTGTGGGAACTGCTCAGTGAGCTGCCAGACACACTCCAGGAACTGAGTGAAGATCGGAGACACTTCCTTTGGATCGCCGTCCAACTGGTCACACCTTCACACAGATCATTTAGAGCAATAAAGTTACAAAATGGGGAAAAGTTATGACATTTACTTTAGAAAAATCCTCTCACCTGTCTGCAAACTTATGACCAAAGGAGATCCAGTCCTTCTCTATCAGTACCTACAACCACACACACGTTAAATGTGAGTTCAATGAACTCCAAACATCAAGAATTTCACACTTTGTAATTTGTACCATGAAGCCCTTAATAGTGCGATAATATGGGTCCATGAGCAGCGCTCCCAGCGAACAGACTTGGGCGGTTCTGTCCCATCCATCGGAGCAGTGAACCAGCACACTTGCTCCTTCCACCGTCACCGCCTGTGGCACAAATATAAAGAAGTGAAGAAACAATCTGAGGTCAACAGACTGGCAAGTAGATGGGCAAATGTGGATTTAAATAAAACAAAAACAAACCTTGGCGAGAAAGATGGCGGCGTCCGTCACTGCCTTGATATGCCGCAGCCAGCCGCTGTTTTCTAGTCCCACCAGGTAGTCACTCATGGTAAGAGATCGACTTCCAACCACTGATGGGTAGAGAAATGACCAAAAAAAAGTTAAGCATGAAATAAATATACAACACAGAATCTTAAAGTGTGGAGGCACCTTCTAGTAACTTCTGCAAGCTCGTCCTCATCACATGGATGTTTTCAATCCCAACAAACTGAAAGCGGATGTTGGAGTAGTTGTCCTCGTTCTCGTAACCTTTCCCTGCTGCTCGGTTAGCCATAGCGTTCAACTACAAGGAAAAACAGACAGCAACAGTCAGGGAGAATTTATGGACATTTCCTACAAATTAAAGTGTCGACAAAAACCTTTTTTACCTTTGACAAACCATGATTTTTTAAAATAAAAAATAACTTAAATGCTTGTGCAATGACCCAGAGACAAATATGATTGCGTTCAGTCTTAATAAATGTATATATTTGTATGAATTTCCCTTAAAAAGCATAAATTAGCAGAAAAAAGCAGCTTTTCAATCAATTCTGCATCTCATTTAAGCGAGATACATTTCGATTATCCTTTTTCTTATACAAATGAACAGGCATCAGTATGTGGCATGCAAAACGACACTGTTTCTCTTAAGTAAATCTATATGCAGATTAATTTAAAAAATAATAATCATTTAAAAATCTAAATAGGTTATTTAAAGTATTTGGCAATTAGGGATCATACTACAAAAGTCCATCTTTTATTTTTCTTTTGTCATGATTAAAATCATTTTATGTCTAACTAAAATAAATATTTGTTAAATGGAGAAGTTCTATATTTACTCCTCTTTAATTTTTAGAAAATGAGTGGCAAAAAAAAAAAAAAAAGTTTGAAAATTTGAGGTTACTAATTATTAAAGTCTTCAGATTCTGTGCGTTAGGGACCACTGCTCGTTATTCGAAGAAGCTCTGCAACATCAGCTAAAAGCTGCTCACCTTTGGCCTTGTGTCCATGACGTAAATAAATCGGCTGTTGTGATTGGCTCTGCTGATGGCCTGCAGCATGCTTTCGTCTTCCAGGCATCGTGCGCTGAACCCCGACAGAGGCTGACTGCAGCGGCACACTGCTGCCTGTCACAAAATACAGAGAAGAGCGTTTAAAAAATAAAATAAAAAATCAATGAAAACTATTTTTAGTTTAGCTTTTTCTTTATGTACTTGAGCAGATCACAATTATCTTTTATCCTTACCAACCTCATTTGCAATTCTGCAATGAATGTGCAATAAGTTTAAAAATGTAAAAACTTTTTTTTTTTTTACCTTCTTCTCTTGGTAGAAATATGTGAGCACAGGGAAGCGACCTTTGCTTCTGAACTTGGAGCTTCCTATAATGATGGGCTTACTGGCTGTGATGGGAACATATAAGTCTCGTGGATACGTCTCACAAACCTAAAAGAAAAAAAAAACATGAATTTGTGAAAGGATATTTCTTTTTATTACTAACACTTTTTCACTTGTGTTGAAAGGAAAAACCAGCTTGCTTTTCACAGTACAGTTCAGCTCCATGTCTCAGTGTGGCGCCCTCTTCTGGACAATAAAGTGTACTAACACTGAAATGTTTATAAACTAAAATAGTCATTTTAAGACATAAGCAATCCCTTGCATAGCAAAAAAAGAACAGCTTAATTGAACACATTTGTAAGAGTTCACAGTGTTAAGTATGCACTGTAAGTATAACATTGTAGAGTCAGCATGTTGGCAGTTGTGGATTATCATTTACAGAGCATGTGACTGGTGTAGAGGCAGATGGAGTTTATGGCACACCATTTCATAACTTTGGTAAACTAACAGCTTTTTTAAACGGCTTAAAACTTTTTTTTATTCATGAAAGTTTCTATTAAAAGTTTAATTTGCAAACTACTTAGCAGATATGATTTTTAACGCTTTGGACAAGATATAAAAAATAAATAAATCAATATATAAAAATGATTCTGCAACTTTTTTTTAAAATTTTGACCAAACACAAAATGATAAACTGATAAGAATGAATATGACAAAATGTCAAAGTGAGATTGTAGGCTATGTACCTTGTAGTCCCTGTTCACATCAGTGAGCTGCCATTGGTCGCAGGGGACGCCCATCCTCTCGAACTCCGCCCCCAGATCGATGAGCTGCCATCCTTCCTCCCTCTGCTGATCGTTTTGTTTGGGATTGTAGGAAAACGCGTAGAGTTCCTCGTAGCAAACTGACATGTTGATAGAAAGGAGAAAAAAGCCTCAATGAGTATGGATTATAATAAATGAAATAAAGGCAATTTGGAGTTTCTTAAGTCCATGACAGCTCACCTGGCCGTAGAAGACGCAGCAGCGAGCTGTAAACATCATGGCAGTCTCTTTCTCGCTGTACCACAAAATGAACCACTCTGAAGTTCCGGCACTGAATGACCAGAGGACAGCCTGTGGTGGTCAGGCTCAGCTTCTCCACGGAGGCTATATGGTGGTGCAAAATCTAGAGGAATGGGCATAAACAGGATGTGGATGAGTAAGTATTTTTGCACCACAAAACATGGAGGGTAGAGAGAGGGAGGGTGTGGCATCGTCATCATCATTAGTCAACTAAGTTAAGAAGTTAATGAAAATCAAAACCATCCTTGTCAGCAGTTATGATAATAAACACACATAGAATGACACAAAAACAAGTGTAACAATCGTCTTACAGATGCCAATGTTTCAAAATGCACATTGCGAGGAACCCAATGGACCACTCTGGTGGTCATCTGGGATTCAGAGAACCGTAGTTAACCATGACTTTCATTTTTTAATGGCAATTTTTTGTCCATCTATTCCTGAATAACCATATTGAGATAAAGTAGTACTCAGAAATGCAAGTTTAAGCTTATTTTTTTACTCTAATTCCGAAAAATGCAACAAGAACATGTTAAAAAAGCCGAAAACATGATTTTCATCAGAGTGGTTCTTACAAGCTTTAATGTCTACAGCCATCCATTCATCTTCTTGACCGCTTCTTCCCTTTCGGGGTCGCGGGGGAGCTGGAGCCTATCCCGGCTACTGAAGGGCGAAGGCGGGGTACACCCTGGACAGGTCGCCAGTCTGTCGCAGGGCCTCAATCACACACACATTCACTCTCACATTCATACCTAGGGGCAATTTAGAGTCACCAATCAACCTATGAAGCATGTTTTTGGATGGTGGGAGGAAGCCGGAGTGAAAACCCACGCATGCACGGGGAGAACTCCACACAGAAAGGTCCCAGCCGGGAATCGAACCGGGGCCTTCTCGCTGTGAGGCAAGAGCGCTAACCACTGCGCCACGTCTACAGCCATTTACTTTTATTTTCTTTTTTTAAATCAATTATAAAAAAAAAATAAAAAAAAATTGAAACGATTCTATTTTTTTTCCTAAAATAGGAAAAAAATTTACCTTGGGGGAAAAAAAAACATCCATATAGTACATATAATTTTGAGTTAGTGAAAGTCAAATACAGACACTAAAATATGAAGTACAGCCTGTTATTTTTTTTATTTTTTTATGTCAAATCTGATGAGATCCATTTGGTGAAGTAAAAACCTGATAAATAAGGATATTTTATGTAGACTTTACATTAATAATTTTCAAAGCATTTTTGTAAGGGTGAAATATATGCACTTTTCAGCACCACTTTGAAGCTGATCAGATGTTGACATTTACCCCTTAATGATGTAAATGTGCATCTAACCCCTTCTACTTCAAACTTACCTAGATTTAGCACCAACTTGACAGGAAAAATATTAAGTGAACTTATTTGTCTGGGAATAAATTCAGGCATTGAGGAGTTGACACACAGCCAACAAAGCAGAGAAAAATGATAAAAACAGGGAGGGAAACGAACAACAGTGTTTCCTTATGACAGCATTTGCAGCAGGAAGGACAGTGAAAATAGGTCACAGCCCAGAATCCGCTGAATGCAGCATTTCAAACCACATAAACCTTTTCCTCACACAGACTAGAACTCTGGTTTCACAACAGCAAATAAAAAGAGGGAAAGAGAACCGCAAGGGCACAAAAGAAACTGCTTAACAAACTTTAATTGGTGAAAAGAAAACACCCATGTGTGACAGCGACAAACAAAACCAGAGCAAATAATGGAAAACGTCATTTGATTAAGAAACTTTCTATAATTCTCTAAGTTGACTGACTCTTTGAAATTCCACTTTGACTGTGATATCTATAAAAAATTCTCTTCACAAGAGCATGCATGAGCTTAAAAGAGGCTCAAAAATGTTAATTTCATAAATATTTTCTGCATTCTGAGACGTGCAAGGCCACACAATGTCTACCTTAAAACGTGATATCCATTCCATCTATTTATGCTCATTTACAAACATCAAAACTAATTAATTAATTTATTGTTTTTGAGAATTATGCCAGATATTCTCCCAAAAGCAGTGTTCATATAAGAAGCTATAAAAGTGAATTAGGTCAAATGAACATTCTTATTACCTTTACTTACTTCATAAAATAAAAAAAAAAATAAGATAGTTAATATTTTAGCTTTAAGTGATACACTTCATCTTGTCTGAGGCAAAATCCTAACCCCGATAGACTGATAAAGACTGGCAGAATGGTTGCATCCAGAAGAAACTCACCCAGATCTCCTGCCCGGCAGATGTTGAGTTGTTCGAGCTGCTCTCCACAAAGATGAGATGCGTGGCTGTGAGGTACAGGGTACCATTTGTGGATTTGTTGCTGAAACGGTCCAACAGCCTCACTTGCTCCACCTTCAAAGACATGCAGCAAAAAAGTAGTTGGAGTTTGCGTGCATGTTGTCTCTCATCCTTGATGCACACTAAGAAAGCCAAGTATAGATGAAAAATAATGAAATATTTTTTAAAATTGCAAAGCTGTCGAACTTGAATCTAACAAATGAACAATAAATCAATGATTTATCACAACCACAGCTCTCTTGTTGAGTCAGACTTCCTATTTCTTCTGCTGTTTTCCTGTTGTAGATATGATGCAACGGCTGATCCGGTCTCCCAGCAACCTGGTGGTCACCGCTTTGTCATCAAAAGGCTTCTCAGAAAATACAGGAAGCTGAGAGTGTGTGTGACTGAAGAGCCTAGCCAAGATTTTTATGAAAATGACATTTAAATTTGAGGGGAAAAATAGAAAAGAAAACAGCTGCTAAGAGTTTTAACAGTTAAGACACACCCTGTCATGCAGGTGAAAACACCCACAGGATACCTGTTGATTCTTTTAAAGCCAAACGTGCAACTTTCATGTGGTGCCTTTGTTAAATCTCAATGCTTGTGTAACACTGTGACGAAACATTACATCTACACCCAAAGTTGTAAAGCAAACTATAAAAAAGAGAACAATTAAGGGGATTTGTGCGTTGAATAGCTGTAAATATAAATGGTAACTCTTGAGGCAAGTGAAGTTTTTTTTTTTTTTTACAAAATGAATATATATTTTAAAGGAAAAAAAGTGAGTTGAATGAGAAATAAAGAAGTTGCTAGACTTTATACTCAAACAATTCATCCTAATTGGCTATAATAGCATAGTGGTTTCATTTTAAATGTTATTTATTTGAAACTGCAAAGCCCAGCCTGTTTGTACTTTATTATCTTGGTGGTTAGGGCTGTTTTTTCCATTGATACTATAACCAAATGAGCAGATTATGGCATGCTGGGAAATTTTAAACTAAGAACTCTACAAGGGTCAATGTTCTGTGGGCCAATTAAATCATAAATATGATTTGACGTTTCTCTATATGATTCACATTTCATTTAGGCTGCTTTCTTCATTAATTAAAGTGATCAAATTCAAAATCATGCACACAAAGTCATTAGAAGAACGGTGGGAATGTAAACTGAGTGGGCAAAAAAGAAAAACAAACACAAACAATGGCTTACTGATGCTCGATCGTCATACTTGGAGCTATCGTGACACCTGCTAGCCTTTATGCTAGCATCTTGCTAAGCGTGCATTTCATTCATTTTAACTCAGAGAGCGGAGACATACAGTAATATATCACAGTAAAAATGTTACAGTTCAACAAGGCCAAGTTGCTGACTGCACCCCGACGTTGCAACTGGAAAGAAAATGTTAGCTACCTTCGGCGTCCGGATATGTTCCATTTCTCCGAGTCGAATGTCAGCAAAATAGGGTTCAAAAGCGGCCTAAAGGAGATAACGGTGTCATTTATAGTTTAATACATTAAACTGGTGCACTATCTGTCTGTTCTTGTTTTTTGCGGCACACGATAGGTGTTTTTTGTCAATTACTTCATTCCCCCATCCGCGTAAAGTCATAGATGATTACTTTAGAACCATTTCCGTCACTTTTCAAAGTAAAAGCCGAAAAATCAACATTACGCGTCATCACTTTATTTTACAAACTCACTTTAAAAAGGAACTACACCCTGACTGAATGAACATATTGTAAAAATATTAAACTTCATTTTTTTTATTTTTGTAAGGAATCGAGATTTCCATTAAGCTTAATTAATGAGAGGGTTGTGTTGTAAATGTGTCACAGACTAAACTGAGGCAAGTAAACAGTTTCTTTTTATAATATTTAAAATAACGTTTTGGTTTAATCCATAAAGCATATGAATCAAGCAGTCACATCAAAGCTTATTTGACAACGCTATCAGGTTTTACGCTGAAAGAATTACCGGAAGTTTAATTTTATTTCTTGCTCGGTGCACTTGCGCAAGGCACGGATGTTAAAAAAAAATAGAGGGGAGAGATGGGAAATGTAGTTGTATCAAAATTACCCATAACTCCTTGGTGTAGGGAAATACCAGGCGGGTAATAGAAAAAGTGTGTCGTGCTAAATAGCTTCTAGTCACAAGTAGTACTGTTAAACGTCTTTATATCGTTCAATAATTTAAGAAAACGTAAACGTAGAAATCTGCAGTTTTAAAAGCGAATTATTTATTCGCTTTCCCGAGGTGAATTTCGTAAACAAGCAAGCATTCGGATTTGACTTTCGGACGATACAAGCTAACAGTCGTGTGATGCTAAGATTTTCCTGCAAGTGTATGGAGCCCGCGTAGCTTTTTGGTGTTAGATGTGGACGTCTTAGGTAAAAAATGTCTGGTTTTAATTTCGGCTCGGGGACCCTCGGCGCGACCAACACAGGTGGAGGATTTTCATTCGGAGGGGCAACCAGGTAACGGCACTTAAATATACTCGAGGTGGCTAACGTTAGCTTAGCCGTTTTCTGTCAGCTAACAAAAACGTGCCTCTCTCTGTGTGGCGACTTTGCCGGCTATTCCTGTGTGTAGCATGAACAAATATATGGGAAATTATAACGGCTAGACATATTAGTTAAAATGTGCGTTGATTTTTTTTTTTAATGACATGCCCAACATTACTTCATATAGATTTTACACTCATTAGCAATGCACATGTAGCTTATTGAAAAAAAGTAAACTTAATAGCAGTTGTGTCACACTTCAATTGTTGCCCCAAAATAATTGATCACTTGTAGTGTTTTTTTAACTACCTTTTTATTTAAAGGATCCATAAAGTACCCTGTAAACTCCCACATAGATTTTTGTGGTGTAGTGACAAATATCTCCTTATTTTTGTAACTATTTAGCTTAGTTTACTTTTATTTTAATTAGTTTATGTGAACTTTATTATATCAGATATGTTTTTTGTTTTTTTTTGCTAGAATTTTTTTATAGTTTCTTGCACAAACACAATATATTTAAAGTGATTACTTCTGTCTTATAGTGCACCTGCGGCTAGTACTGGCGGCTTTTCTTTTGGGACTGTTCTGGGAACGCCAGCTGCAACCCCTGCTTCCACCACCACCACCACAGCATCCCTTGGTTTAGGAGGAAATCCTTTTGGCCAAAAACCAACAGGAGGATTTTCTTTTAATACACCTACCTCAAGTAAATATGTTTGCATTTTTATTTTTAACAAAGAGGATAAACGTGTCATGTCTTCAAAAAGTTGATTTCCAGCCATGTGACTGTGTTCTTTTTTTAATTAATCTTTTCTGCAGGTGCTGCTGCACCCACAACAGGCCTTACATTAGGTATGCCGGTTTTTCCACCTCGATTTTTGTGAGATTTAAATTTCTTATTAAAGTTTTTTGTTTTGCCTTGTGTGCCTTATTTCAGGTGGTGCCCCAGCTTCTACAGCTGCCACTACTGGCTTTAGTTTAGGCTTCAGCAAGCCCACTGCCTCAGCAACGCCTTTCTCCCTCACCACCACCACAACAACCACCTCCTCAACCGTTGGAGCAGGTTTATCATTCGGCTCCATTCTAAGCGCTCAGCAGCAGCAGCAGCAGCAGCAGCAGCCTACAGCCACAAGCTTCTCCCTTGGGCTTGGTGGCTCAACAGCTTCCGCAGTAGCCACAACAGTGCCACCACTAGGGGGAAGTTTGTTCTCCAGTTCTTTATCTACAGGTGAGACTAAAGTATTGACTAGACCTTGTTAGAACCACTTTGCTTCATATTTTTTACTATTACTAACTGATGCTGTGATTTATCTCTAATATGTTCCAGGTTTGGGACAAACCACTCTTGGAGCTGGTGGTGGGCTAACATTAGGTTCTTTGCTGGGAACCTCAACAGCAGCATCAACTGCCCCAGCTCCTAGTATTGGTCTAGGTGGGGTTGATTTCAGCACTTCCTCCGAGAATAAGAGCGACACATTGTCTGGATCCAATGAACAGTATGTTCTGTCTTCCTAAATGTAGATTTTTATTTGTAAAATTGAAATGTTTGTACTGACCTGATCCTACTTTGTTGTGAAATACTCGTTCATAAGTTGTCTTGCTTTGAACTTGTAAAACACAGAGTATTCTCTCATTTTCTCCAGGGACAGCAAAGCTTTAAAAGATGAGAATCTGCCCCCAGTTATTTGTCAGGATGTTGAAAACTTTCAGTAAGTATTCGTTACGCTTTGTTGCGTCATGCAGTAAGTTCTGTATGCGACTCTGGTCCTTGGATCACCCCGATTCTTTCTTTTACAGAAAATGTGTCAAAGAGCAGAAACAGGTGCAGGAAGAGATCAGCAGGATGTCATCAAAAGCTATTTCTAAAGTCCAAGATGACATCAAGAACCTCAAACAGCTTCTCTCTGTCAGTGCAAGCGGTCTGCAGCGCCAAGCTCTGGCTATCGACAAGTTAAAACTGGAAACAGCTCAGGTAAGATTGAGCATCAACTTTGAGTTTTAATTAAATTTTTAGATAAACGTATAAAGGGTTGTCTCAAAATTGCAAATTCAAGTAAATAAAATAAGTCCTTAATGATTTAAAGAGGAAAACTTGATGAAAGAAAAATTCTGTTTGGTTGATTATTTCCTAATTGTACAAAATGCATCAGAGCAAAATATTTAAAATATCAATTTATTTTACTTTCAAATGTTTTCTGATTTAGAATTGGAGGGGCTGCCTGGCTAAACACCCAAACTATTTTTATTGTTTTAAACACAAATTTAAGCAAAAAATCAAATTTCAAAACTATTCATGAGAATAAAATTATCATAAAAATCATACATGTCTGACTGTTAAGTAGCTTAATTAAAACCAGTTTCTAACTTCACTTTTTTCTTTGTTTATAAGGAGCTGAAAAATGCTGACATAGCACTGCGTACACAGAAGACCCCCCCTGGACTTCAGCATGAAAATACAGCTCCATCAGAGTAAGTCAGTCACCTGCAGGAGGTCACAAAGCTGAAAGCATTCAAAGAAAATGTCACCCTCGTTGAATTATCTATATTATTTTATAAACTTCTTCTTTTTTTCTTTTTATTTAGTTATTTCCGTAGCCTTGTGGAGCAGTTTGAAGTGCAGCTGCAACAGTACCGGCAGCAAATTGAAGAGCTGGAAAATCACCTGACGACACAGGGCAGCGGCTCCCACATCACGCCTCAAGGTCATTTTTACTCATCCAAAATGTGTTATGGATGGATAGCGATTCAATTCATATTATAATTTGTGGTTCCTGACACAATTAAAAGTTGATATTGGTTCTTTTTGAACAATCTGATCCCCTTTCTGATCCAGAAATACAAGTGTACAAACAAATTAGTAAACAAGAATTCACATTTTAGTTCAGCCCACTGTTGTTTTTCACATCAAAATAATACAAATGGATCATCATTGATCTGGCTGAATACATCGATTAATCGTTACACCACTATTATCCTCTATTGGAAACTAACATAAAAACTGTCAAAGTAAAAATCTTTTGTTTTAAGCAACAGTTTTAAGCAAATATTGCCACTCGTAGAGGTTTACTGCTTTGGTTCTTGTTTCAAGCCTTACTTTGAGCATATTTTGCACAAATTCTTACTCTAGATGTTTTTCTGTCTTTTAGATTTGACGATGGCCATGCAGAAGTTATACCAAACATTTGTCGCACAGGCTGCTCAGCTTCAATCTGTCCATGAAAACGTCAAGGTCAGTTTTTTTCCTTTTTATAATCTCTCTATATTCTTATCCTCATATCAATGAGTTGTTTCTGTCTAAGCTGTTATTATTGTTTGTTGTTGCATCTCGTTTGTCCTTTGTTAATGTCTTTTTAATGTCTGGTACCACAGATTTTGAAGCAGCAGTATCTTTCCTACCGCCGAGCCTTTCTGGAAGACTCCACAGACATCTTCGAGACAAAGCGCGCGTCCAACAGGAAATGGCAGAGCGCACCGCGAGTCACGACCGGGCCTGCCCCCTTCTCCAGTGTCCCCAACGCTGCAGCTGTTGCCATGGCAGCCACGTTGACCCAGCAACAGCAGCCAACTCCAGGTCTGACTGCCTACAAGTTCTAGAAAGTACTCCTCCTCCTCAACTTAGTTAAGAGAATAAAAGTCAAGGAGGAGACATAAATAAGAAGACAGTGTTGGAAGGGCAGGATGATTTTTTTTTGTGTGTGTTTTGGTTGCATTTGATTCTAAAGATGACAAAATTATCAGAAAAAACATTTGATGGTGTTTTTCTGACTGTGTGTAAACTACTTTGAAAGAAAGGTGTGTGAAATAGAAATAATGCACTGCCTTGCCACCCCATTTAATAAGCACCTCACTGTATAAGTGTAAGGTTACCATCAGCTCTAGTGCACAATTAACACCGAACTCTGTCAGTGTTCAAATATCTTGAAGATAATCCTTTTGAAATGTTGATGCCAGGAAGTAAACTCACCATTCCTGAGTTTGACTATGAAAAAAATATGTACAGATCTTAAACCAATTCCAACAGTATTCTTTGGAGTTCCTCACATTTATTATTTGATTCATGTTTTCTGCTGTTTTTAAGCATTCAGCTGTTGAGTTGTTTCATCTAAAATAACCAAATGGTTGATTTTAGCTTCCATTTTAGAAAAATGTTATTATTTCCGTTGGACATTTATTCTGAAAATCCTCTCAATCTCTTGTGGATACATCCTTTTGACTTTATTGAACAACTTGTTCCATGTGTTCCATCACACGTCTGTGGTGTTTGATAGTGTCAGCCATTTTTGTAGGCTTTTGTAGGCCACTCTCCTGGCACATCAGGGCACCAATGGAATGACGAACAAATTAAGCTGTTAGTAGCACGTTTCTGCTGGCCTTTAGGTCCCACACACCAACTCTAAAGCAATATTTCATTGGGTTTCTGCAAAGTCTAAACACTATGTGGACAATTTACATATAAAATAAGATCTGCTGCTTCTTTTTATAACAAACTCGCATAGACTGTTATATTTACCTGCTAATTGTTAACGGAAGTGCTGCTCGCTTTTCATAGTTTTCTGCTACTTTTGATCACTAATGTGAGTACACTGAAAAAAATGAAACGTTGGATCAATTCACAAAAGTTCTGTAACTTGTTGCATTTAAAATTCTTAATTTTCATCAAAATAACATTTTCTCTCAACTCAATTTTTTTATTTGATAAAAGCAATTCTTTTTTTTAAATGTAACAAATACAGAACTTTTGTGAGTTGATCCAACATTTCACTTTTTTCAGTATAATTTCATCAATTGTAAAATGATGTGCCAAGAAGCGCTGGGTTTATTCGTGCACTACAACGGCACCTCACAAAGTATCTCATCACCACAACCCCACTGTTGTGTTACACCACCTCGGTGCCTGCTGAAGATTGTGTTGCTCCTTTTGCTTTGTACATCTGCGTACATCTTTACATTTAATCTCACTGCCAATTATTTTCTGTCCGTGTGCCACAGAATAGTATTTAAAAACTACACAATAGTTAAACACTGATTTGTTGTGCTGAAAAAGCCGACATCTTAAATAAGTGGAACAATTTTTCAATGGACTAGATGCTGAATTGCAGCTTATATTTATTTAGCTATTTATTTCTGGGTGACTTGACGCGTGTGGAGGGAGAACAGACGCACTTTTTCCTTTAGTAGGCTGTTGTTGAACCCAGACTTTCATTTATTGTCGGTGCGGTGGTGTGTTTTCCTGGAAGTTGTGGACATAAAATATTCAAAGACTCAGGACTGAAAATGTAAAATGTAATATTTCCAGAGGTGTTGGTTTTACACTGAGGGGTTTGTCCTTTGATGACCTTGTTGAATAGCCCAGTCAGGTTTGGTTGGCCTTAAGTTGTTTGGTTCATCAACATCATCAAACAATGTGGGAGTCATTTTGGCCAATATCACTGTTACTTGACACGTTATTTTACCTTAAGGGCTACCGTCGATATAACAGGGCTAGTTCATTTCAATCATTCGAAGGAAAACGTGGCGTTCAAATGCTGATGGAGTTGTAATTTCAGGTATTTCTTTCGTATTTAATGTAGACTCGTTGACAGACGTTTGTCCGGTTCAGGTGTCCCGCTGGTCCACAGGTACCAGGGAGGTAGATGTTGGTGCCAAATCAAAGTGTCATGTTATAATATACAGCGTTATGTTGTAGATCAAACTAGAAGCAAATGATATTGTACAGGGATCATTGGAACACCTAAATGTTTTTATTTATTAAAAAAAGTCCAATCTTTCTGGCTTTTTTCCATAAAAACACTAATATTTTGTGATATAAAGACGGAATTCCAATCAACTTGTGAAGAATTTTAATGTTTGTGTGGTTTTTTTAGCATATTGTCTTCCATACATTTGTAGTAGGTACATTGATGCCACTGACAGTATAAGAAGTATTACCCAGATTGGATATTTAATTCACTCAAACTTATTCTTTAGGTACGTTGCTTCAAAGTTCTCAACTTAAAACATGTATGTAGTAATAGCTGCACATTTTTTCCCTCTTCACTTCAACATTACACCAAAATAATCAGCTGTAAACTCTTCTAGTGTTCAGCTGTTGCAGACTTTATTGAATGTTTTGACACAATTCCTTGAAATATTTCTAATATTTAGCTATTTTTAAGTAGTATTTTTGTGTGTTTGGAAGAGTTTCAGGGTGTGTAGAAACTGAGTGAATAACCAGTTACCTCAGTGTTTAACAAAGTTTGCATCTTGGGTAGATTTAGTCTCGTAATGCTCTACAACCAAAACGACACCCTTCATCCTCATCCTCATCCTCACATGAACCGCATGGTTTGGAACTTGAATCCTCTGCAGGCCACATTTGACATCAGCTTACACTGAAACCATGCTATACATTTCTCAACTCTTCTATAAATCTTGAGTGCTTTAATTTAAATGCCTGTTGATACCATATATTTAATACAAAATGTTGTGCCTTTTAAACTATATACAGTAATTGTGCTAATTGTGTGGTGCATTTTTTTTTCTTTTTGGGATGTATGCTAGTTCATTCACTCTCAGAAATCTTGAAAATTAATTGATTGCGGTAGCAAATAGCAATTAACCAATTCTGTTCCTGTTTGTTTGTGTTTTATGTAAGTGCATATAAATTGACAATAAATCAGTTTTTAACAAAGAAACGTTTGTCCTTGTTTTTTTTTTTTCTTTTTGACTGAAGTTTATTTTATTTTTTTGGTAGTGCAGACTAATTGGACATTTTATTATATATTTTTTTAATTACAGAAATACAAAAAAGACAAGATTCTGAGTGAAAGAACTAGCAGCCTTTTTTCTTTTTCAAGTTTTAAAAATCTATAAGCATCCCTGAAATATTAGGACGTTTATTTAAAACTATTTGATACGTTTTTGCTGCATTGTGCACAGCCACATTTTAGAATTGTCAGAGAGATTCACATAAATTTGTAAATTATAATAGTAAAGACAATTTGTAGTTATGCTACTATTTAACTTCAGGAATATAAGATACATTAATTTTTTAATATTATTATTAGTCCAATAAAAAAACCCATCAGAGATGTTCCCAGAGCAGTAAAGCCAATGCTTTTTCCTCTGTGCCGTAGGGACACAGGCACCCTTGGGGGCAGGATTTGGAAATCCTTTTGCCTCAGCAGTGGGCACTAGCCTGGGCTCTTCCACCCTTGGAGGTACTACCTCTGAATTTTGGAAACTGTTGCTTTCTTTCCTCCTAGTGTTTCAATTTTCTCCTCAAAGACAAAAAATCCTTTAAGTAGGAGATTTCCTGTTTTCGAAGTTGCTAGTGTGTTTGTGGGTCCAGTCACTCCCCTCTCTAGTTTATAATACTCTATACTTAAGTGCGTTTCACACAAAAAATCGACTCCTGTCCCCGTTTTGACATCGCAATAACTAGAAAAGTGACTTCCAGACTTTTGAAAGGAGAAATTTGGTTCTTGTACGTTTTGTTCTTTTTCTCCAGAAAGCTTTTGACCTTTTAATTAAAAACAATCCAGCAATTATAGAAATTGGTCGTCTGAGCAAATTACAGTTTTTGTTTCTTTGTACTTTCCACAGACCGCTTGGATTTGTGGTTGTGTGTAGCTTTGTTTTCCTGCTCTCACCGCCAAATCTCTTCCTCTTGTGTGCTGACTCTCTAGTTTTCTGTTTCCCGTCTGACTCTCGTGTCACTCTCCACTCCCCCCCCTGCAGGATTTGCTGGTGGACCAGGATTCGGCGGCGTGGGTTGCGCAGGGTCGTCTTTTGGCTTCTCCACTGCTGCTAAGCCCACAGGGGGCAGTCTGAGTGCAGGTACGTTCGGTCTGTCCTCAGACTCCTTCAGCAGGAGCAGAAACACTTCTGGACGATTCCTCTAGATGTCGTCCTCTGATGTGATGAAGGTCATTGGCAAAAGTTAGTGAGTTTTGGAGGAATGATGTTCCTACTCTCCATCCATGGAAATGCCTCATAACTGTCATTTCCGTGACATTTGCTTCTATAGTATGAAAATGTTTTATATTCAGTTAAAAAAATTACAGGTATTTTTGGGCTCATTTTTTTAAGAACTACAAACCGGCTGCACACTAACCTCATCCGCTCATGAATCTGTTTTATTTGCTCGTCACGACACACCAAGTCTGTTTTTATTGTTTTTTTCTTCCTACTTCCTTTATTCACAAACATTTGGTCAAATATGTGCCACGCTGTCTATTTTTTGAGATAGACATTTTTTATGATTCTCAACATATTTTTTTCTAACTTTTTGATGTATTTTGTATGCTTTTTCAGGTTATTTAATATTTTTTTCTGTTGTACGAGAACTTTAAAAATGATTTTCAAATAAGACTTTTTGTTTTTCAGGATACTTTTTAGGGTTTTTGGTATATTTTGTTGTTTTGCAAGATATTTTTTAAAATTATTTTTGACATAATTAAAAAAAGAAATTCTAACTTTTGGATATTTTTTTGCCTTTTGAGATTAATTTTTTATATTCTCAGTATTTTTTTCTGTTTTAAATTATTTTCAAGATAGATTTTTTTGCTTTTGGAAATGAAAATAAATTCTCAGTATTTTGTTTTTGAGAGATTTTAAAAATGATTTTCAATATATATATATATATATATTTGTCTAATTTTACATATAATTTCTTTAGTTCGCTGAAACTAAAATGATCATTTAGTTAAAGTAAGGGGAAAAAATGTGAAAAATGTAAAAAAGAAAGTTGGAAAACAAGATAACTTCCCATCACCTTGAGTTGTTTTTTGTTTTGTTTTTTTGAGAATTTTTCTTTTTTAGTTTTCAAGGAAACTACAACAATTGTAGTCCTAAACTGAGAAGATAAAGACACGTATACAGTACACTCCCACTCTCTAATGACAAATCTATTGTTTACGAGCATCACATGCTAACACGTTTTCTCCTTGATCCTGCGCCATCATGGATGTCATGTCTTTGTCTTCTAGGTTTTGGCAGCACCAGCAATTCGGGCTTTAACTTCAGCAACCCCGGCATCAACCCATCTGCCGGCCTGACCTTCGGCGTGTCCAACCAGCCAGCGGCGGGCTTCGGAGCGGCAGGGCCACTTCTCCAGCTGAAAAAGCCTCCGGCCGGTAACAAAAGAGGCAAGAGATAGAAACGTAGAAAGACTGGACTTGTTCAGTGCTTGAAATAAGTAAAACTTAGAAGCAGAGGGGGAGAATAAAGGAGACAGCAACAAAGTGATGCCGCTTTTCAATAAATGGATTGATTATTTATATTTTTATGCTCTCATTTTGCAAATTTTTCCCCCTAAAACATCTTGCTAACAAAGTTTGTTTTTTTGTTTATTCTTGTCACAAACTGCCAGAAACAGAGATTGTGCTAGCTTTGTTAACAAGTTACCTTACGTTTGGATGTCACAAAACCCTTGCAAGTAAATAAAGCATTGGTGTTTGGGTTTAAACACTCTTTGGCCTCAATCAGCGCCTCAATCTGCCAGCAAAGGAAGGAGCTGTTTTTTTTTTTTTTTTTTTCGTCTTTTTTTAAAAATAAAGCTTTTTGTCCAAATATTTTTTAAGTCGGACATGTTTTCTTGTGTCTCAGTATAAAAAAAAACTGTGTTGATAGTTTTATTGTGTTTTTTGAAACTGTACATCAGAAAAATGCACTCAAAGATGACTTGACCCATGTCTCTTTGTAAGAAGAAGATTGTGGAGTATTACCTGATCACTGATAGGTGGAATGCCTGAGTGACTATGGGGCAAGTCAGTTTTATTTTTCTACGGAGAGAAAAAGAAGCAACACTGGGTGAGGATACAAGGGGACTAAAGTGTTGGGCTATAGAAAAGTCGAGTCCACATAACCTGTGTTATTTTTGTTAAAATCCATCCTTTTTGTTGAATTTTTCTGTCACTTTGTTTTGTTCGTGTGCTTTTGTATTGACCTTAGAATTGGATACTGTCTTTACCCCAGCCCCATTCAATGTTAAGTTAGTTAAACTGAAAATATTCACATTGTTTTCTGCTTAGTCAGATTTTACCTGTGCTAGAACATATTTGCACCCTGAGTATGTCACCCATTTCTCTGTCTGTCATGCAGTTATGAATTTGTGTCTATTCTTTTTTTTTTCTTTGGAAGTTGTTTAAGTAGTCCTTCCTGTCGCTTTGGTTACCAAACGTTGGTAGTCGTATTGTCTATTTTCTAATCAGTCTGTCTGAACTTGTGTCTTCAAGATGCCGTTTAATAAAAAAGTTTTTTGCCTGTAGATGTATGTCTTCACTAAATGACTCTGTTCTTCTCATGCATAGATAGATGCACACACAAAATATATACATATATATGAATGTAGCATTTTTGTTTTTGTTTCAACATTTAATAGGATGAAATAAAAATTATGAGATGTATGTTATGTATACAAATTTAAATATTTTTCAAATCTGTCTAAATATGTTTTGCAAAAAAACACCACCTGTTTATCAAATTGAAGCACCCACCGCATAAGTGTGTGACTTTTTCCTTACAGAATAAACACACAAGTGTTACTTACTTATATATAGTTACCACTAAAGAAATACTGTCCAATTAGTGGTGAACTGTACAAAAAAATGTACATATTTAGTTTTATGGCAAGATTGTAGTGACGTTTTTGAGACAGCAGGGGGCGATGTATATTTCGACCTATATTGAAGAAGAAGAGTGATGTTCCCTTGTTGCCATGCGACGGTGAAGATACAGTTTACGGATACGAAGGGTGGCGTAAATGAAGAAAACAATTGCGCATTTTTGGTAAACATTTTGAGGATTTTTTTCGCTCATTACTATTTACAGTCTACAGTTTCCCTTCAGGTAAAGAATCTTTTATTAGCACTTTACATGAATTTACATAATTGCCATCAGTTTTTGGCTGTCTGTCTGACCACTTGAAATGGTGTAAACGTATGTGAAGCACAAACATGCTATAAATCTTCTGATGTAATAACTTGGTCCAAAAGTAAGTAATTTGTTTATTTTTTAATTTTTTGTGAACGCTTTCTACTCTAATTATAATTTGTTTTATATTGATATTGTTTTGGTGGAGAAATTATCTTATTATGACTTTTTTTTTCCTAATTCATTTTATTTATGAAATCACCTACTGCAAAACATTTTTTCCTTATATTTTTAAACATCATATTGTATTTTCATTCTTCTTCTTCTTCTTATTATTATTTATATTTATCAGTAAGCAGTCAAGGAAATTTATTTTTCCTGTTTTGTTTTTTATGTTACTTCCTGGATGACATACTACAGCTTAAGCATATCAGCCATGCCGCTTCCAGACAGACTGTTTTGTGCCGAGCAGATCAACATCCCACCAGAACTACCTGACATCCTCAAAAATTTCAGCAAAGCAGCCATCCGAACACAGCCCATGGACTTGCTGGCCTGGAGTGCAGCGTGAGTTTCTATGGTTGCAAAAAAACAGATTAACTGCAATGTCATTGTAGGAAAATAAGAAATTAAGAACTCCTTTTTCACCTGTGCATGTCTGGGTTTTTTTTTTTTCTTTTTTTGCACTGTGTATTAGAATTCGTTCCTGTAACTACTTTTATATGGAGCCTTGGACATAACATTAAAAAAGAGAAAAGAACAAAAAAATAAAATCCAGTAACAATTTGTACACATTATTTTTTGTGCACTCAAATTACAATTTTTTGGAAACAAATTTATATTATCTGTCCGCAATTAGCCTTTTGTGCACATAAATGAGTATTTGTGAGAGCAAATTAGTATTTTTGCTACACAATTTATCAATTTGTGGCAAGAATTTAGCTTTTTGTGTGAAGAATTTACTAAGTGTGCAGACCAATAAACATTTTGTGGTAACAATTTTGTATTTTGTTGGCTCAAATCAGTATTTTGTGGCCACAAATTACAATTTTGTGTGCTCAGATTATTAGTAGGAATTGATGATGCTAAAATACTACTTTGTGCCTAAAAAATGTTAATTAAATGTTATTTGGTGGACAAAAACTACTAATTTGTCTGGATAAAATAGTAAAACATAGCCACAAAATAGTAATTTGAGGATTTATTTGTAAATTTCATGTCTAGGGCTCTTACATCCAAAATAAAAGTTTACTAAAAATAGTGTGTAGTAGTAGGAGTAGTCTGCCAAGTCCGAAGAATTTCATATTTGTAAGAAATACAAAAATAAAAGTGTTAAGTTACTTAATTGGTAATAAAAAAATAAAAAATATACTTTTAAAGAGATTCCTATTCCCCCCCCCCTGTTTTTACAGGATTTAAGACAAAAAAAAAAAAAACATTATAAACATACTAGTCTCTACAGATCTCACTATTTCTTTAAAGATGTTGAACCAGTAAAGCCAATGCTTTTTGAAAATATAAAACAAAGTTATTTTTCAAAAACAAACTACAGGAACTTTTGTGTCCCAATGGACCGATAAGAACATGCAGGTGGATCACAAAACACAATCTTGTTTTGCAAATAAGAAACCAAGCATATCAGTAGCAATACACAGAGCTGCTTGCAGGGTAATACATCTGCCTTGTACTTTGCTTGTACTCACTACTTCAGTTATTTGCTTGTTTCGTATCAAACAATTAGAGCTTAGCTGAATCTGGGTCATTTATCAAATCATAATTTGCAGGCTTTACATCAAATCTATGACAGATTGTTAGAAAAAAATTAAGTTAGATATTTTAATGGTCCAGACCTAGTAATCGCACAACATTGTAATATATTGTCATTTCTTCAAACCATCAGTTGATAAAATTCACATCGTTTGGCATTCATAGATTCTGCATTTAACTCTTTCCTTTATAACCAATGAAACATAATCAAGCTGGTTGAAACGGTGTCATAAACTCTGCCACTAGGGGATACATTTTATTAATTGCAGCACATTTTCTGTTTATTTATTTATTTATTTATTTTTTATATCCAGGTACTTCAATGCATTGTCTAAAGGAGAGTGTCTCCCCGTCAAGGACAGACTAGAATATAATGACAACACCCAGAATCTGGACCCCAGCTTGACTCCAGGTCTGCTGAAAATCCTACACAAACAGGTATTTTTTTCCAGTAGCAGTAATAATCAGGAGTTTTATCATTTTTTTGTGTGTGTCTTTGTAGATTGCAAAGATTGCAATAATCCCAGTTAACTCTTTTTTTTCTTTCTTTCTTTTCATGGCCAATAATAGTTGTCCTCCAGGAAAACATGCAGCCGAGAGGACCTGCAGACCAAATGGAAGGGCTTGAGTCTTTCCCCCAATCAGCTGGATACTCTGTTGTCCTTGGGCGGCTTTGATTCAGAAATCGACTGGATTGAGTTTTTTGCTCTGGGCTGCAGCGCTCTAGGAGGGGTAAGCTGCTACAAAAATATCTGCTCCACTCACTTCAAAAACCTTAAAACTTTACATGTTTACGCTGAGTTGCTTTATTTCAAAATTGGAAAACTTTATGAGGAATTCGGATTGTGGAAGAAATTATTTTGATGCTATAGAAAAAAATTGTGTGATTATAAGGAAATTAAATTTTTATTGTCTGTGAAGTAAATGCAACAAAGCACTATTTCAAGTGGACAGGATGGTGCTGCAACCACAAGGGGGCAGTGTTGCACTGCATCCATTAGGAGAAACTTTTTTTTAACCTAATCCATTCATATAGGTGTGTTTTAAGAGTGATTTTTTTTTTAAATGAATCTTTAGCATGAATGTTTGTGATTGCATATGATTGTATTATCAATGCGTACACTTCTTGACATTTTATGTTTTTCTGCACTTTTCCAGACCCTTCTAAGCTCTATGAAGTTTGCCTGCGAGATTCTGACAAATGATGAGGAGGGTGGTGCTGCAAGGATCCCATTTGATACCTTTGTCCAAATCTATACTTTCTTGGCTCGCCTAGATGGAGATGTTCCACAGGAACACATTGACATCTTCCTCAACAGTTTAAAGCCACAGGTGTAGGTATTGTGTTGGTGTGTGAAAGCTGTTTCATCAGTCAGTACTGCAAGAGGCAGATTAGATTTAGCATTAACATTACATATTTATTTTATAAATATTATTTTTTCCTCATTAAAGTTAGCTATTTTTGAACTTACAGGGTTTTTATAAAAAGGGCAATTTGAGGACTACTAATAGGAAATGATAAACCAATAATGACTTTGAACCAAACACAAATATTCAGCATTCATTCCAAAAACATGATTTTGCTTTTCCTCCAATCATCTCTTGATCTATTTCTAAAGCATCCCATAAGTCTTTTAATTGTGATTATGCTGTTTTTTTTTGGCCAAAATTACAAAACCAGTGTCATTTTCTAGGACATAGTTTGTTTCTGCAGAGTAGAAATTTACTCCTTCTTGTGGGTGGGACTGTTGGCACAGCATTAGCCTGCCTTCGTTTCCCATCATCCATCTGTTTACATACCCTCCCGCTAGCTTACAGACTCTACAAATTTTAATCAAATTCCAGCACAGATGAGGAAAACGAAGACGTTCATGAATCTATTCGTCTGCAAGTGAATGAATAAGAAATAAGTCTATTTTAAATGGTATTTCACTTAGACCAACAGCGCCAAACAGAACCTCACCATCCAGGTTTTCAACTTCTACACCAGCAGTATGTTGGGAAGGGACTCAGAAAGTATTAGAGGACTGAAAGAAGCCATAAGAAAGCAAATGACAGTGTTCGATTAATAAACGTGCCCACCATCGCTCCGTCAAACTGTGTTGTTTCCTTCCCAGAAATTGGTCCCATTAATTGTTGGTTCTTCTTATTCATCACTGTCCGACTGAACCAGCTGATCATTTGAATCAGAGTGAAGTCTTTTTAATGAACAAAAAGAGAAGCACAAAGCTGCCTTTCCACAGACTGTCAGATGAAGTATGTGTCTGCGTTTAATTTCCCCACTCCCTCGTGTCTAGGTTAGCCCCAGTTCATTTATCATGCACACAAGTTATCAGCTCGCAGCCGCGCCACATTTGGCCTCTGTGGCGGCGCAGATGAACAGGAGGAGGGGTACAGAAAGCGTCCACGGCGGCGGGGTTTTCCAGGTTGAGGTGGAGGATTATGGTTTTTGTTCCTCCCCCTGATGAGCAGTTGAATGGACTCCCTAACAGGTTTATTATCATACTTGGTCAGAGCTGACATTCAGGGCCAACTATAGAACCATGCGTTCACTTTTTAGCATCACATCTAGCCTCTCTGTTTGTCTACACAAAACGATGTTACGACCAATGACTTTCTTAATGGGGGCACGCATTTTCACAAAGCTGAAGCTGTGTCATTTTATGAGTATTTTACCAGGCAGGACAGGAAATGACATCAGTGGGGGGTTTAAATCAGAGTCACGGCTGGCTGCTAGTCATAGGTTAGAGATAAACCGTCTCTCTTCTGGAAGAAACCTAATATAAACATAAATATTAGCTTTCACTATTTGGTTTTAACAGAAACTTCTTTTTTTTGACTCCACTTTTTATTCAACGAGACTTGAACAATACTATAGGGTCTTTGTTTTAGTTGGGCCGGGACATTTATGATGCAATTTCAAAGATGTCAGTGCTTTAGGAATCTCAGCTCCAGGGTGGAGCTGGAGTTGATGTTTTTTAGAGCTTTTGCTCATAACATCACATCTCCAGGGAGTGGAGGAAAAGTTGCAGAGCGGTGTGAAAAACGCAGGAAAAAGAAAACACAAAGGCCCCCTTATAGCAGGCATCCGTGTAGCTGTTGTGTAACAGACACTGATGTGAGGGGAAAGGGAAAGTGTGATTCATGCTATATTCAAACTTTATCATCCTCCAGGAATAATTTGATTTGCTTGAATAATAAAAGAATTCACAGGATGGAATATGCTATTGCTAAATGGAAAGTGACTTGTTGTTTTATGAACATTGTGCTAACATACAATGTGGTTTTTCAGGGAGCTCCAACATGGGATGATAAAACCTGGAAATTTCAGCCATTGGGAAGATATGGACTTTAAATCTGGAGCAACAGCAAACACTGACCAAGAGTGAATAAATGTTGGTGACTAAAACAGTTTGAGTCAGCTCGACTTTTCTTTTTTTCAAATCATAAATGATTTCATTTTAAGGGAAGTAATCCTTTCAAAGAATGATGAATAAAAGTCGGTCAAAGCAACACAAGAGTGAACACAATATAGGAAAAAAGCCACACAAAACCCTGTAAAGCCCACTACATTAAAGAATTGACAGATTTTTTATTAATTTTTTAAACCCTTTAAAAATCCACACATTTTTTGCAGCATTATTATTTGTGTGATAAAAATAACCAATTCTGATCAGTTGGGTGATTTGGTAAGTGTTTACTCCCAACAACGTTAGCTTAAGATGTAAAAATATTAGCATAAATATTCAGGAGAAATTCACCTTATTTACCCACTGTGTCAAATTTGATCCACATATTTTTAACACGATTTAACTATTCTAAAAATATAATTTTAAACAAATGTTTTATTCTTTCAATTCAGGAATTTGTTATTTAAAAATAAAGAATAACAAATAATTAATTGGGCTCAATGTTAAGTTTAAAACATTAGCAAAACTTTTCCCGCCGAAAGTTTTCTTGAGATTTCATGGAGGCAGCCATTTTGAAAAGCCTTTTTACTGCCCCTAGTGGAACGATGAGGAACTACAAGGCGGAAAACGTGGAGCAAATTATATCCAATGGCTTTTTAAGGAAAATTTTGATATTTTTTGAATTTTTCTCAAGAAAAGTTTTACTGAAACTGGCACCGTTTAGTAATTAAAAGCATTTAGCACATATTATCTGTCTACTGTGGCCTATTTTTTATTTTGATTTTTTTCAGTCATGCTCTGTAATAAACTGTGTGCTTGTGCACAAACAATGTTTCCTTAAAAAAAGCCTTAATTCCATTACTACTGCCTTACCACTTCATTTGCATTTCAAAACCCTTGTGTTACCCATGCAGGAGCATTTGAGGAGCATGAATGGGATTTTAATAAATGTGGCACTTTCATCCAGGTCTTGTGTCGAAGTTGTTTTTGCACACATGACCTCTCGGTACAAAAAGAACGTTAATTAAAAGCCATTGTTGTCTATTACCACTTGAGTACTTTTGGATTTCTCCGATTTAAGCGGCAACAAAAGGTTTCCTTTACTGATAATTTAAGTGTTGCACTTAGCTTCTGAAAATGCGAATATATGTGTACAGACCTCATTAAGTAATTAAGCAACAAAACCACCTAATCAAGCCGTTAGGACTAAACACATTCCATTTTAGCAATAAAAGGAGCAGAAAAATCCAAAGCACATCGTAGACACAGAAATCCTTATTTTAACCTGACATAAACACCTGATTTCTAGTCACAGTTTTTTTTATTACACAAACCTAACAGTTCAGGGCTTGTTTTCAGGGGGACACACAGGGATCTTTGTGCTGCTGCTACATGCCACAGAGGAGAGCCTGGTGTGAGGGTGTTTTGGTTGTTTGGGGTTTTAGGGCAAATAAATGAATGACTGCAAACAGGAAGGCACACAGGATCACACTCAAACTCACTCCCCAGATATACGTTCATGGGATGCATTCAGGGCCATACTAGACTGTTGGAAAAAGTGCATTTTTGACCCAGTTTCTGATGCACCCACTCGATTAGTTAAGAGAAACTTTGGTGCTTCCTGTCGACGTATACACTTAATTTTTTTAGACATCTGTCCCTGCAAGGACAACATTTCTGTAAATTATTTTAAATATATATAGTTTGCTTATCAATGCACACATAAACCTCACAAGTTTCTTTAAAGACCATCAGTTCTGATGAAGTTAAAGAACACCTTCTCATATCTGCAGGTCATCAAACTGATTGAGTCACATTTTTAAAAGTTCAACATAATCTGGATTTAACTTTTTAAACAAGCAAACACCTTTTTTTATTCCGAGTGTCCTTGGTCATGATCACAGACTTTCTAGCTACTTTGCAGGCAACAGAAAAAGAAAGAACTCAAGGGTTTCCATGAAATCTTAATCAATACTAATTATCGTCTGCAGACTTGAGCGTTTGTCGTTGGGACTTGGAAGCAGTGTTCATCCATTTATCTTTATATTTACCTCCAGGACATAACCATTTCTGGCAGACCAATTCAATTTCAACTTGAATTCAGAAATAATTTATTGATCAAAAAGATTTTCTTGACCCCAAAGGAAAAATGAGGAACACAAACAATATATTATTATATGCTTTTTTATCTGCCATTTTGTAAGTTTAGTTTCAGAAAAAATAATGACCTTTTTAGCTATGACGCTGCTTGACTTGTCTAAACATTATTGTTCATATAGTAATCTGATTAAGATTGAAGTCCTTTACATGGGCTATGATTATAGCAGTGGTTTCACAGAGAAATTCTAGTGGGTTTGTTGAAATGTGACTGAATAATTAATATATTCAAAATGTAAAAAATAATAACTTTCTTTCCAACTTACGCATTTATGAGATTTTTCTAGATTAATTTTCATTTATAGTGTCTATTTAATAGATATGCGGTTTAGAATTAAACAGCAAAACAAAGCAACTTAAAACACATAAAGTCAAAATAATGTTAACTTGTAACTAAATTAAAGTCTTTAAAATCACATTTTAAGGACCACATCTGATTTTCCTTGTTGTTTTTCCTTTAAATGACCTACTGTAATGTATCCACACAATACTCAAATTTTAAGTAAATTTGAGCATATATACCCTTGTTCAGGTTTTTTTT